>NW_023459105.1:59632-68117 GCF_013731165.1 Rhagoletis pomonella | reverse complement strand
AATTGATGATTTTTAATTTCAAATGATTTCACAGTTTTACAGCTCTGATACATACATACATACATACGTACGTATGCACATTCCTCACAACTAGCCTGCCAACACGTTCTTGGCGCCAGCAGAGAGTAAAGCAATTGAATGCTAGACGCGCTATAAACACATACATACATGCATACGAGACAATCCCTTCAAAAAATGGGACTAATCCGGGATGACTAGTCACTTTTAAAAAATAAAAATAAAAATTTGCGCCAGCTGAGATTCGAACCGGGGTGCTCAGTTTTGTTAGGCGAATACTCTCTCTGCGAGCCAGCGCCGCACATGAAATTTCATTGACTAAGTGCGTACATATCATTAAGTCGTTAATAGTACCCGTTAAAGATGAGTTGGGGACTGATTGATCTCCAATTATACCCATAAGGGATGAGTCGAGACCAATTGATCTCCATTAGTACCCGTATGAGACTAGTTGCGACTAATTAATGCCCAATTGTACCCGATTGAGAGTAATCGCGGAATACTCTCTTTAGAGATTAGTCGCACAATTTTTTGCAGGGATAAATTACCCTTTACCACATTCGACGTGATTTCAGCAACAAGTCAAATTGCTCTCAGCAACAAGTCAGAGGATTTTCAGCAACAAGTGAAACGACTTCTGCAACAAATGATGAGCTCTCACGCTTTCGGAACCGTTCAACTGCCGCGTTTGCTAGTTTCGTGCACGATCATTCGGAGTACAGGTTTGCCGAAGTCAATATCAGTATGAGCTGTTATAAGTATCGTTCACTTGTGGTGGCTGTATTTGCAAGACAGCACGCTATGCGCTGGTGTTCAGTCATCTTCTAATTTCGTTTGGTATCGATACTACTAATCCAACGCCGCTGTCCAGTCATACAAAGCAGCAGTATTGATTGAGTTTGAAACAGTTGACGTTCAACCAATGCCAATCCCTGGTGTGCAGTTGAGAGCAGCAACCGGTGAGCACGCATTTGAGCAGGGAAATGTCACGGAAAGCGTCATCGCTGGCAGTTTTAAAATAAAGCATGAATTCATAATAGTGGATATAATAGATGATGAGGTTATTGGCATGGACTTCATGACTCAAAATGGTTTCACACTGGGTTTGCGAAAGAAGCTGCGGATGTATACAAATGTAGAGTTTCCACTTAATACTGGTTACAACAAAAGTACTTGTGTCCGAAAGTTGACTGCGTGTCGGTTTCAGATGATTCTAGCTAATTCTTAAGCGATAATATGGGCGAATATAGATGTGGACGATGGGATAAACCGGCTGTGGATTGTAGAAGCAGGTCATCGAATACCAAACATGACAATTTTAATCGGACATTCTTTGGTCGAGCCTCAATATGTAAAAATTCCAGTTAGAGTGCTCAATCTATTTAATACATCCCAGACGATAAAGAAGAGGTCGCGGCAGTAGTAAATTGCGAGAGTGATGCAGAGGTGCAAAAAATTAGATCAGTGAAGCAGTAGTAAGTTTCGAGAGTGATGCAGAGGTGCGTAGTAGTGAGATCGGTGAAGCAGTGCGAAATATACAACTGGAAAAGTGGACGGCAGGTTTGACTGAAGGGCAGAGGGCTGAAGATCGAATACTCTAAAAAACCTTTTGGTCGATTTTTAACAGAAACATCCATGAAAGAACTACTGTTGTCAAGCATCACATTGACACCGGCAATGCGTAACGTATCCGCCAACCACCGCGGAGAGTTTCATTGGCTACAAGAGATGAAGTAAATAAACTAATCACAGATATGCAGGAGGAGGGAGTTATTGAACCGTCTGCTTGTCCCTGGAGCTCCCTATTAGTCCTAGTCAAGAAAGAGGGTGGCAGGACCCGATTCTATGTGGATTATCGGAAGCTGAATAATATCGCAAGGAAAGATAGCTACCCCTTATACGGGATTGATGATACTCTTGATACACTCTCTGATGCGAAATGGTTCTCTATATCTACGAAGTGGTTACTGGCAAGTTGAACTTGGGAGCGAAGATAAAGAGAAGACTGCGTTTAGCGTTGGTTTATGGCAGTTTACAGTGATGCCGTTTGGTCTTTGTAACGCGCCTTCTACTTTTGACCGGCTTATGGAACGTGTGCTTAAAGGGCTACATTGAAAGAATTTTCTGGTCTATCTTGACGACATCATAGTGATCGGAAAGAGCTTCGAGGACTATTTGCATAAGCTAAGGGAGGTATTTGAGTGCTTAAAGACAGCTGGCTTACGGCTAAATTGCAAGAAATGCTCGTTTTTGCGGAAGGAGGTTAAATACTTGGGCCATAAAATGACAACGGAAGGTGCACACACTGGTGACGACAAGATTATAGCAGTAAAAGCGTGGCCGTAACATAGAAATGTTTATGAACTACGCAGTTTTTTGGGTTTATGCACATATTATAGACGTCTCGTACATGGATTTGCTGACATCTCGAGTAGTTTTCTCAAACTAACGAAGCAGAACCAAATATTTCAATGGGGCTCCGAGCAAGAAGAGTGGAAATTAGGGAGTATGTGCACAAGTTTGTGCTAGATAAGGATGCTAGTGGATATGGCATTGGCGACGTACTATAGCAAATAATAGACGGAAAGGAGAAGGTGATTGTTTATTACAGCAAAATCTTACCAAAGCAAGAACAAAATTATTGTGTAACTCGAAGTGAGTTACTGGCAGTCTTGGAAAGCGTGAAGCACTTCCATAAACATATGTATGGGCAACAATTTCTGCTGAGGACAGATCACGCGGCCCTACGATGGTTGTCGCAGTTTAAAGGCCCTGAAGAACAAAAAGCGCCATGGATAGAGCGACTGCAAAGTTATGATTTCCTAATCGAACATCGTAAAGGAAGCAGCTACGGAAACGCCGATGCGTTGTCACGGCTTCCATGCAGAACGGAATGCAAGCACTGCTCTCGAGTGGAAAGTAGGAAGTATGTAGTGGATGTGCGATTGTTAGATGTACCAGAGGAGAACTGGACCACGGAGCGAATACAAGAAGACTAGCGCAATGACTCGGACCTTGCGAAGGTCATAGAAGGCAAAGAAAATGGAGTTCTGGCAGGGCTGGCAGGATATGGCGTATTGGGTACAGTGGCAGAGTCTGTGCTTGGAGGATGGATGTCTGTTTCGTATATGGGAGAGTGAAGATGGTAAAACTAAACATGATCTGCCAAGAGCGCGAATAGGTGAGGGAATTAGAGAATTTCACAAAGGTGCCACTGGCGGACATGGGGGAATCACGAAAACTGTCGAGAATATCAAGCGGCGTTTCTATTGGATAGGCTGTCAAGAATCCGTGGCGGATTGGATAAAGAAATGTGAACAATGTGCAGCAGCGAAAGGGCCAGCCAGACGGAATCGTGGACGTATGCAGCAATGCAATGTAGGGAGAAATCAACGGGACTGGGTCTCCCGTATTCCGCTCTTTCTTATGGCATATCGATCCGATTGGGTCGCACGGTTTGGGGTTCCCTTTAGAGTTGCATTCGGATCAAGGAAGGAATTTTGAGTCAGCTGTATTCAGGGGGGTATGTGAGTTACTGGACATCAAAACGACGAGAACAACTCCTCTGCATCCGCAATCAGATGGAATGGTTGAGCGATTCAATCGAACGTTGGAGGAGTATTTGCGAAATGTTGTTGGAAGAAAGCAACGGGACTGGGACTTCCGTATTCCGCTCTTCCTTATGGCATATCGATCGGCTTCTCATGGTACTGCAGCACATACTCCGGCGAGAGTAGTGTTTGGCAAATATTTAAGATTGCCTGCCGATCTGAAATTTGGAGTAGCACATTCATAGCCAGCTGATACCGAGTACGTTGCCGATAAAAAGAGTGAGTTATCTGAGCTGCACAATTTTATTCGAAACTACTTACAAGTGGTCAGCGATAAAATGATAACCAGATATGACCTAAGAGCAAACTCAACTGGATTTGCGGAATGAGATTTAGTAATGCTTTAAAACCCGAAAAGGGTGAAGGGTTTGTCACCTAAGTTGCAAACAGCATGGGAAGGTCCATATAAGGTTATTCCAGACTAAATGATGTGGTCTACCGTATTGGACGACTTGGTGGAAGGAACGCAAAGATGAAGGTGGTACATCTAGAGCGACTGACAACTTATTACGGGGAGGTATCAGTATTTGTTCGGGACGAACAAGTTTAAGCGGTTAAGAAATTACTAAAGAAGATTCTTAAACGTTACAATATTTCACTGTAGCTATAACAAGTGCTTATGAAATTATGTGTACTACTAGAAATGAATTGATAAAGAAACATTGTTTGAGTCTCAATAGCTTTAAAATTGCAAGCAGAAAAAAATACAGCAATCGAACTACATAATAAATTACTAAAATACATAATTTTCTAACAATTATTATAATAATTATTATTAATTGCTCTTATTTTTATTAATTAACAAGTAAGAAAGTCTAATTTCGCGCGGAGCCGAACATTAAATACCCGGCGCAAGTATTAAATATACGATTTTCACCTTTCCGAAAGCTACCGCTACATGGTAAGCCGGGGTGTATCAATTTTGAGCAAATTAGCGTCCTTAAACTTCGAAATATTGAAATTTCAAGCATTTCTGAAACTTACCGTTATATGAAAAGCGGCCGTAATTTTAGTCCGATTTCAATAGTTTTCAACGTTTTGCTTTTATGTGGCAAGCACAATAACCTTACAAATTGGTAGAACGGCTACCGAGATGCATATATGTAATCATAAGTGGGCGGTGCAACGCCCATTTTCCAAAAATTTTTTATAAGCG
This sequence comes from Rhagoletis pomonella, assembly GCF_013731165.1. Lineage (NCBI taxonomy): Eukaryota > Metazoa > Arthropoda > Insecta > Diptera > Tephritidae > Rhagoletis > Rhagoletis pomonella. Next base: position 63,332 of record NW_023459105.1, on the reverse strand, counting down.
TATTTCTTGGTAAAGAATTGTTCCAAACGTGAATTTTGAATAAATTAGCTTTAATATTTACTGATTTATCGAAGATTTCGTATTTCTCTAAACTACCGTTATGTGGGATGTGGGCGTGGTTATTGTCCGATTTTAAAAATTTTCGGCCATTTGGTATGCTGTACCAAGGCCAACAACCGTGCTAAGTTTGGAAGAAATTGGTGCAGCGGTTACCAAGATATACACATGTAACCATAAGTGGGCGTGGCTACGCCCATTTTCAAACAATTTATAATATTCTTATTTTTCGTCTAAAAGTTATTGCAAATATCAATTTTGAGTGAATAATCTTCAGTAGTTACTAAAATATCGCAGTTTTCGTATTTCTGAAAATTACCGTTATATGGGAGGTAGGCGTGGTTATTGTCCGATTTTGCCCATTTTCAATACCATCCGTCCTACGCCCGAAAAAAGTGCACGTACCCTGTTTCGTTAAGATATCTCAATTTTTACTCGAGTTATCGTGTGTACAGACGGACGGACGGACAGACAGTCACCGCTTAATCGATTTCTCTTTTCATTCTGATCATTTATGTATACATTTTTCTATATCTATCTCGATTCGTTTTGCCTGTTACAAACAACCGTTATGTGAACAAAGTTATAATACCCTTGTGCACAAGTGCGCTCAGGTATATAAATCATATTTACTTTGGGGTGACACCTGAATATCCGCTCCTGGTGCCACCCATGCTAGCTACGCCACTGAGCACAGTCACAAACGCTCCTCCAGGTTTTAGCTGCATTTTGCAGCGCTCATTTTGTCTGATTGCGTTTGACAGGCTTCGACAGCATATTTTCAAATAGTTTTACCAAACTTATTTAAAGTTTCTCGTAGTGAACGGAATGAAAACACATACGCAATCGCCCACCTATAGACTCCAACAATCATATGAATACTCCCAGCAAAAACTTTTATTTTTTTGGTAAGCGCTTATTTTTCGCATCGATCGAATAACGCATTACATTATGCCTCAAGATGAAAGTTTACACTGATTCGCTAACCCATTGCATTACATTTTATACAGTAGGTAAACTTATTCGCTTACCTCCAATGCCATGCCCAGGTTAAATTAATGCATTCTGTAAAATTGAAGGTAAGTGGTGAATCTCGAAAAGTGCTTATCTTCAAGTTTACAGAATGCATTACTTTAACCTGTGCATGTCATTGGAAAGTGCTTACCAATAGAGATTCTCCACTCATCCCCAAGTTTACAGAATGCATTTCTTTAAGCTGGGCTTGTCATTGGTGGTAAGCGATGTAATGCAATGGGTAAGAGAATAAGTGTAAAACATCGTCTTGAGGCATACTGTAATGTGTTTTCCATCGATGCAAAAATCGAAGTGCTTACCATAGAAGCAACGCTTTTGCTGGGCTGCCTCGCTCGAACTCCCGTTAGCACGCATGGTCAAAAACTTCTAGAGTTAAGTTATAAAGTAAAGCAAATGCAGAAAAATTACAGAGTGTTGATTGTGCCTTTAAAGGTTGATGCGGTTGTAAACTTTACAAATTGAATAATTCAAAGAGGATTGTAAAGGCGAAACCAGCGAGAAGATTGTTTAGTTTATTTAGTTGAGAGTTTAGAAAGTTTGAAGATATGTGTACATATGTGTAAGTACATACATATATTTTTTCACAATCTGCCACAGGCAGCTGTCGGGAAAATCATGAAATGTCTGATGCTTCGAATATTTTCTGGAGTTTTTTATGTGGTTTGATGCTCATAACTGCTAAATTGTCAGTACAAATTGTGATTTATTCAGGAACCGTAACGGTTGTAAATTTTATTAAAGAACAAAAAAAGTGTACTTTTTTAGGGGTGTGAGTGATCATTAATCTATAACTTTTGAACGGATTTAAATTTTTCGCGCTGTTTTTTTTTGTGTTATTAAGTAGAAAATTGTCTATCGATAGCCATAATAAAAAAATTTAAATATTCTCAAATTTTACCTTGAACGGATTTTTAGGACCCAAAAACCTATAAAAAAAGGCAATATAAAATAATGAAATAGGCTAGAAAAGGCAAAATCAAATAGCGAACTAGGCAAGAAAAAGCACTAGAAATAGAAAAAAAGGGAAAATTAAGCACCTAAAAAGACAAAAATGGAAATGTTTATGTTACAAGTGAAATAATTTCGTTATATGAAAAGTTTTTACTTTGAATCTTTGACTATTTTCTCCTTTCGAGTTATTGACTTCAACTTCAATCTCTATATTTGTAGTAACATTGAACCACAAAATGAATTTTGAAGTTTTCTGGCTGCATTTTCATTAGATTTTCGCGAATAAAAGCCTTGAATGTACTAAACGTGCGCTCGACGCGAGTTGATACAAGTGGCGCCCAATTTAAATATGGAACGTTTAAAACTTTCATATTATCAGGAATAAGAGCTTTTTCCTTGCCTTTACAATTAATGGTAGAAAAGGCAAAAAAAGGCAACATCAAATGTGTGTATATGGAATCAGGCAAAGCTAAATCGTGGACATTCTTAATCGAATATACTCTCTCTCTTCAGAAGAAAAAAAGGCAATTTTCATAAAATCCCTTTTCTGGTTATCACAAATTTAAAAAATAAAACAATATATCTAATAAGCCGTTCTTTTTAAAGTCGTACGGATTTCGTAAAAAAAATGATGTCTTGTCTCCGATTCGCTTCAAATTTTTTTTATACATGAAATAAGCTAACTCGTGTTCGAGGAATTTTTTCTTCTTTTTCTTCGTAGATATGATCTGTCAAAATTTGCATTTTTTCGTGATTCTAACTAATTATGTACTTCTTCAAATCCTGATATCTCCGGTTCGGCTGATCGTAGACCAGCATACGTCATCTTAGCGATGGTCAAGATTGTCCTAAAGCTAACTTAGCTATTAAAAGTTGAACTTTTTGAAGTTGATTTGCATAGTGATGACCAGTAAATTAGGGATTTAAGATTATACCAACGTACTCCTTGTTTAATTTTCTATATAAAACGTGGTTCAAAAAATGGGCATTTTTCTTTATGACGAGATGGTTTATTTTGTGAAGGTACTGGCCCAATGCAGGCTTGCTTTGCTTGCTTCGCTTTGAGAACTGTGAAAAGTTATTTGGGATATACTAAAACGTATGAAGGGTGGCCAAATGGCACTTGCCTTAAGCGCCTCAAAGTTTCAAATAAGCAAATGTTTTATTTGAAAGCGTTTTGTAGGCTTTTGACAAAAAGGTATGTTTCCGTTCTAAATAAATTCAAACAAACTGCTGCTTTTATGAACAAAAATTTGCTTACGTTATTAAAAAAATATATATATAATATAAGTAATTCAAAGTTCAATAAAAATGATTCTATGTTTCCATATCTAAATTTAACATGTCGCTGGCTTAAAGTAAAAAGTTGCTAAGTCCATTTTTACAAATTTTACAGGAACTTTGAGTACAAGATTTTGCGCATTTAAAGCAAAGCAAAACTCCATATGAACCAGTAGATTCGATCTTTATGAAAATATTTCGCATTATTTTGGCCTTATCGGATATTCGGGGCCTCTTTTTGACTTAGAAATTTTGTCTCTCATTGAATACAAACGAGAAAAAATGAAACAAGTACCTTAATCCTCAATTTCTCTTGCTTCCCATATCAAAATATGAGGTTTCATAAAATGTAGACTTAGCAACTTTTTACACAAAG
>NW_023459105.1:52347-59532 GCF_013731165.1 Rhagoletis pomonella | reverse complement strand
GAGTACTTATGAGAACAAAATAATGGAAATTTGAATTTGTGTTAATGTCGGTGTATTTGCCTTCGAAATTTATGTTCGGACGTTACTTAAAAAGGAAGCGATTTTGATATGACCATCAAAGTCAACCGATTTGCGCAAATTGTCATGCATGAAGAGCACGATCTACAAAAATACTTTGAAGAGAAAATAGTAAAGTTTACAAAAAGTGATATAAAAGCAAACTAAAGGTTGGATAAACTTTAAAACAATTGTATATGTGCGTTCGGGACGTTACGTTACGGACGTTACTCTTTTTTCCGTTGAAAAAAGTGATTTTTTTTAAAGCGGTATTGTTGTATTTTATTAAAAGATAAAGTGTTTAAACCAATGCTATTTAGAGCTCTGTTTCTAAAAGTAAGAGTGGCAAACCAGATTTCTCAAATAAATCTGAAAAGAAATATGAAATAAGAATATGTTGTACTATGCCTTTTTTGACACAAAAATGAGAGAATTCGAATTGCATGCATTTTTTGCTATTTTGGTTGACTATTTCTCGGATTCGCTCATATTCAAATAAGCGAGGGAGGGAAGAGGAAAGAAATACGCGAAGAAACTAAACAAAAACATCGAAGTAAGCGTGTTTTTTTTTTTAATTTTGTGTTTCAAATATTTTTGACTGAACACTGAAGAACAATTATAGTGGGTGTATATACATACATACATATGTAGATACCAGGGATGTTGCGAATGTGGAATTTTAGACATCCGCGGATGCGAGTGCGGATGCGGATGTTTAAACGCTAACATCCGCGGATGCGGATGCGAATGCGGATGTCAAGTATTTTTATACCCGAGCGCACTTGTGCACAAGGGTATTATAACTTTGTTCACATAATGGTTGTCTGTAACAGGCAAAACGAATCGAGATAGATATAGACAAATGTATCCATAAATTATCAGAATAAAAAAGTAACCAGCTGTGCACACGATAACTCGAGCAGAAATTGAGATTGATTAGCGAAACTTGGTACGTGGACTTCTTTCGGGCGTAGGACGGATGGTGTTGAAAATGGGCAAAATCGGACGATAACCACGCCTACCTCCCATATAACGGTAGTTTTCAGAAATACGAAAACTGCGATATTTTAGTAACTACTGAAGCTTACTCACTCAAAATTGATATGTACAATCATTTTTAGGCGAAAAATAAGAATATTATACATTTTTGGAAAATGGGCATAGGCACGCCGACTTATGATTACTTGGGAACCGCTCCACCAATTTCTCCCAAACTTGGCACAGTTGTTGGCCTTCACAAAACATACCAAACGGCTGAAAATAAAAAAAAAATCGGATAATAACCACGCCCACATCCCACATAACGGTAATTTAGAGAAATACTAAGAAATAAATACTGAAACTAATTTATTCAAAACTGATGTTTGCAATAATTCTGTAGCAAAAAGTACGCTTATAATAAAATGTTGGAAGATGGGCGTGACCCAGCCCACTTACGACCACATGTGTGTATCTCGGTAACCGTTCGATCAATATGTAACAAACTCGGTATGATTATAGTGGTTGTCCCATAAAGGCAAAACGTTGAAAATTATTGAAATCTGACTAAAATTACGACCACCTTTTATAACGCTAATTTTACCAAATTTGGTACTAACAAGAATCCCTTCAAAAGAAGTAACATTATTATGGAATTTTGGAAAATGGGCGTGATGTCGCCCACATAATCTATAAAAGTTTATCTCATTTTGTCTAACTGAACGTTCTATCGAAGATGTTTGAAATAGACGTAAAACCACCACTGCTTACCATGTAGCGGTGGTTTTCGGAAAGGTGAAAAAACTGTATTGAATACTTGCGCCGGACTTAGACTTTTTTACTTGTTAAGGAATAATTAAGTGAGTAAATTAGGTGATTTAGTTAAATAAAAAATGGAAAGGTTAGTAATTTTTAATAATGTTTTTTTTAGTACTTGAATTTAAAACTTGGAACATGGTATTCAATAAAAAGTTTTTAAATGGTCGTAAATCAAACCTGCGCTACTAAATAACTACTTGATCGCTGCGAAAAACTTGAAACACTTCAAACTTGACAAAATTGTAAATTCTTTTCGATTGACGCTGCACCAGTCGAGAGGAATTTCAGTTATATTTATTTTTTTTTTTATTGCGGTGCAATAATTCTTTTTTGGGAATTGCATCGGTCTGCAAATGCCGGATGTATCGGGTTGTTTTCCAAAGAATTCTTCATTCTCATTCTTTTGGTTGTTTCTGAATGTGGAGAACCAGTAACATCAACAGCGTTTTTCGATTTTAGTTTTTGTAATTCATTTTGGATCCTTTCTTCTGTGACTGGTCAGATATACGTTTAATCATTGCACTTGCATAATATTCCAGTGACCGAAAATAACAGTTATTTTCTGTACGAGTTAAACTTGTCCTAATATTTTTTAACCCGAATGTTTTTTCTGGATAATAAACAAACAGCTTATCAAAATTAAATAAATTTGGTATCATGTGAAAGAGGACTTAAATAGCTTTTAAACTGAAATAACGTCGAAGGTTACCACCTCTATTTATATATATTTTTATATCATTTAATACTAAAGAAGTTCATATTCCTGACCCAAGGTTTGTTCTATGATAATTAATTAACATTTTGTATTGAAATATTTTTCAATAGGTCACTTTGCTCGTTTGGACATTTCTATTTAAGTCCTCTTTCATTTGATACCAAATTTTTTAATTTGGATAAGCGGTTTGTTTATTGTCCGGAAAGGACTTTTAGTTGGGAATAAAAAATATTTGGCCAAGTTTAACTCGTAAAGAAAACTGTTGATTTTAAAACTGTGAAATTACTATTATTTTCGGTCCCTTCAATATTCGCACTCGCAAAAGATCCGCACTGATTATTGCGAATGCGAAAGCGAATGCGAATGCTAAAATTAATGCGGAAGCTCCGTGGTTGCGAATGCGAATGCGAATATTCGCAACTAAAGTACTTGTACATATTGTTGGAGAATATTTATGTTACGGCCCCTATGGCCAGCCGTGCAACTAAATAAGGAGATCTGTCAGGATTGATGTTTATGCCCCAAAAAGGTTTTTATTTAGTGTGTTGTTTTAATGTTTTAATGTTTTACAGTTTAAAGTATAATAATAAGAATATATAGTAAATTAGGCATTTAACGAATTCTCCGCGGTACCGTGGCGGACGTTGGACGCGGCGTTGAACGACGATCGTAGACTACTACTTCTTCTCCTTGTTCGTGTCTATGTTTACAGGTGATTCGAGTAGTTCGTTTATTCGCAATGGGGTGATTCATTTATAGCAATGGGGTGATTCATTTATAATAATGGGGTGATTCATTTATAGTCGTTATCCACAGTGGAGCGATTCATTTACAGTCGGCCTTTCCTGATCAACTTGAGCGACCTCGCTCAACTCATTGTCGTTGATAATTTCTTCTTCGTCGTCGTCGTCTTCTGGTAACTGACACCAGCGTTTCAACTTGTCGGTTTAATAAACAGAAGAATAACGTTTTTTAGTTCGTCGTGCTTGTGGAAGATCTTCAACCACATATCGGTCTTGGTCAAGGACTTTGGTAATTACAAACGGACCTTTAAATCGTGGTTCGAGTTTTCTTGACCTACCTGTGCTCGTGGGTTCATTTTCAGCCAAGACTAAGTCGCCTTCTTGAAAAGTATATGGAGTTACGTGCTTTGCATCAAAACGACATTTCGCGGCTGCTCGTTTTTCATTAATTCTTATGGCTGCTGTTTCACGTAGATTTGTTAGTTGTTCGTCATCTAATGCTTCATCGTTCGCTTGTAAACTCAGAATGATTCTGCTGCGTAAGATATCACGTGGCTTATAACCATACAAAAGTTCGTGAGGTGTGCAACCAGTGGTACTGTTCCTCATAGCGTTTATGCACCACTGTACACAGCGTATGTTTTCGTGCCATTTCTTATAGACACCATTCATCGGCAATAGCATAGACAAAATTGTGCGATTTACTCTATCCGCGTGACCATTTGCTCTCGGTGTTCGCACTGCTGTAAGGATATGTTTTATGTAATTTTCGAAGCAGTACTTCTCAAATTCGCGAGACGTGAAAGCGGAACCACTGTCCGTTACGACACGTAAGGGCATACCAACGTAACTACTTGCTTCGTTTAGCGCTTCGATTACATACCGCGTCGATGTATTTTTAACAGGATATAGCATTGTAAATTTTGTAAACGAGTCGACAATAACCAAAAGATGTTCTTTTCCTTTCGAGCTCTTCGGAAACAGACCCAAATGATCCATATGGATAGTTATAAACGGAATTGGTTCGATGTCATCGTAGTGATACTGTATTTTGGTTTTAACACCCTTACGTTTATTATAAGCACAATCCATACAAGTTGAAATGAATTGTGCATTCGTGGAAAACCACATATATGATTTCAATCGTTCCAACAGTTTTTCGGCACCCAAATGTCCTGCTTGTGTATGGCAATCTTGAACAACTCTATGTCGTAGTGCTCGCGGTACGACCCAAAGAAATTTGTCGTCAACTTTTCGCAAGAGTCGTGCTGTAGTTCATATTCTTTATCTTCAACTTTTCTGTTCGTTTTAATATTGTTTACAATCTGACATATGCGCTTGTCTTGCAACTGCATGCTAAAAGGCCAGTCATCTTTATCTATTACTGCTTTATCAGTACGCAAGTCTGCCACTTCAATTGTTCGTGCTTCTTCGTTTGGAGTTCGGCTTAGAGCATCGACGTGCTCCATGCGATTTCCGGGTCGATGTTCTATTTCGATGTCGTAGTCCTGTATTCGTAGCCACGATCTGGCGATCCGTGGTATAAGTTCTTTCTTTTGCATAGTCGTTTTAATTGCGGCACAGTCAGTCTTAACTGTAATCTTTTTACCGTAGATATAATAACGGAAACGTTCTAAGGACTCTACGACAACCAGAGTGTCGAACTCGTATCTGTGAAATTTTTGTTCGTCAATGCTAGTTGCTCTACTGTAATACGCTATTGGTTTAAAATCATCTTTTTCGCGCTGCAATAATACGCCCGCCGGACCTACTGCACTTGCATCAGTGTGCAGTTCATGCACTGCGTCGATACGATATGCTGTAAATACTGGTCGGGATACTAGCTTAGCTTTTAATTGCTCAAATGCGGCTTCTTATGCTTTCGACCATACAAATTTTTGGTCTTTTGTGCAATAACCCTTTTCGATTTTAAAACAATTTGCATTTCAATTAAGTGTGACTTACCAATGCGTTTTAATCCGTCTGAGAACATGTCATTGTAATTTTTCAGTAACGCTTGAAGTTTTAACCGTTGATCTTCATTACTTACATTATTCGTTAATTTCGTAAAACATTCGTCATTAGGCAACACAACACCATAACGACATTCAGCTTCTCACCATTCTCCACCATAAACAACAAGCCTTTACGCGCTAGCATGTCTTGACCCAGTAGAAAATCAGTTTGCAACATGCTATTAGCAACAATATATACCAGCTTGCTGACCTTTGCTTCGCCAATTACGATATCACACATACAGCTCTCTCGCATCGTGTACCTGCATCCGCTTATTCCATTCAAATGTGTAAAACACTCTTCACGTTCGACTTTCAACATATCAGCCGTTGATTTTCGAACTAAATAGCACTCACTACCAGTATCGATTAATGCTTCAAACATTTTGGCATTGACGTTCATTTTCTTAACAAAACATTCCTCATTTTGCGTCACTTCAGCTTTTCGGGCGTTATGCGTAGCCTTACGACCACAATTGACCAGATCCTCTCGTTTATGCACTTTACCACAATCAGCACATCTTGACCGCTTCTGCTCTTTTGTACATTTACTTGATATGTGGCCCACCTCACCACAGTTGTAGCACACAATCTTTTTGCTTTCATCACTAGCTGTTTGCTGACGTGTTGCGTTCTTTACATTGGCTTGAGTTTCAAAATTTTGCTTACCACCGATGCTATTGACACGATTCGTTAACCACTCTTCAACTATTTCGTGCATTTGCTTAGCACTTTCGAATCTTTGCGCTGCTAGAGCAATTTGTAAATCACGATGATTCAACCGCTGCCGCGTATATTGAATGATAGCAGATTCACTCAGCTGAAACCGCCTGCCTAGGGCATAAACCCTAAAACAGTAGTCAGATATACGTTCACCTGGTTTGCGTACAGATTCGCTCATAATACGATGCACTTGTGCTACGTCATACGATATACAAAATTCATTTTTCAATTCTTTTGCGAAATCATTCCAGCTTGTGTGCACAGTGGGCAGTGCATCTAACCAGACACGAGCTACTCCTTTTAAACGACCTTAAACTGCTATTAAGACACATTTTTCGTCTAGCTGATAATCATTCATAACACTATCAACACGATCAACAAACTGCTGCACTGTTAGCGACTGCTTATTGGTCGGTTCAAATTCCGGAACCATGTCTGCAATTTTTGTAATCGATCGAAAGCCACCCACATATGCGCTTGTAGAAACTGACTGCGTTGCTCGACTAGCATTTTCGTTTGAACGTTGGTTATTTGCATTCGCCTGCACTACACCTGCGTCTTTTGTTTGCTGCCCGTTCTGTTGGACCATGTTGAGAATAGTTTCCGTCATACCCCGCAGGTCATCGATTTGCTCCTGCCACCCTGAATTCATAATCGTTGGAGCTTCAATTTCATGAGTACCAATTTCTTGTATTAAACGTAGTTCTAGTTCTGCTCTCGTACCGGACATAGTTAAGCCTTTCTCGCGTAGTATAACTTACGCTTACTTTAGGCATCGTTAACTTCTGTTTATTGTAGATTCACCACAATTTCGTATTCAATATGCGTTCCCAACTTTTTGTTTACTTTTCATTCAATCGTTTGCCGTTTTTCGTTTTGTTTTGATTTTGAAACTCGAAACTCGCTGATTTTCGTTTTTAGCTACTTCGTTTATACTCGTTCATCTCAATCTACGTTGATATTTGATGATTTTCGTTGTACCTATCCGCTTCTTCTTTGCATGAAGTTTGCTCGTTGTTATCGTTGACGTTGCCTTTTCTCTTCGTTGTTGTCTAACACTTTGTTGTCGTTTGAATTGTACAGCGTGGCGACGAATAACTGTTACCCAGGTTTTTTTGCGAAATAAAAGGTTCCT
>NW_023459105.1:30801-52247 GCF_013731165.1 Rhagoletis pomonella | reverse complement strand
TAAAAAAAAAATATCTCGCAGAGAAGCATGAGTTGGAAATGAGCATCCTTTCGCACACTCTGATGTAAGGGTGCTTATTTTTAATTCATGGTTTCTTTCGTTTATTTAATGTTTATTATTTTTTATAAGTCTAGCTGGTTATACAACAAACACCATACAAATTCACATTTAAAACTATTTATGTACAAAAACTATTCTGACTAAAAACTTTGAAATTTTGGTGAAACTTTGCAGACCTTAAATAATATTTGTACATAAGCAATTTTAAATGTGAATTTATATGGTGCTTGTTGTATAACCAGCTAAACTTTTGTAAAAAATAAACACTAAATAAATACAAATAGTCAAAACTGGTCATAATATCCCATTCATATTATTTTGTGCATAAATGTATACGTACATACAGTGATTACATTGACTTATGTTTTGAATATTCGAAATGTTTTTCATGGTAATTTTTGTATTAAAACATAGGTCATTGTACAACATCGATATTCGAAATGTTTTTCATGTAATTTTTTATTAAAACAGGTAATTTGGAGAATATCGAATATTGAAAACAAAAGTCAATGCAAAATACTTATTAAGTCACTGTATATCGACGACGCAATCGTTATCGTAATGCAGGTTTAGACTTTTGATATTGGCTACCACCGGGCCCATAAAGGGCTCGCTTTTCGCTAGCTGTTAGTTAGCGAGGTTAGCTTTTAAATCAAAATATTTGTTCATGAATTCTTTGAGTTTTTTTTTGTGGCCAATAGAAGAAGCGTCAAATCCACTTTCTATTTTAGTCCTTTTGTTCTTTACTTTATTAAATTATATTATCGTTTCTAATGTGCCATATGCAAATGTTAGAAATATTTGCAAACTGAATTTACTGCATTGTACCTAACGTGGAACTAATTTCCTTTTTTTATTAAAAGTTAAGTGCTTGTTTTAAAATGTCTTTGTTTTTATTCCATTTTTTTATATTTAACTTTTTCTTTGTTTTTTTTCTGTTCTACAATGAAGAAAGCATGGATACACACCAGTTCACTTTAATAAGCGCTTTTTGTTTCTTCAAGATGCGAGCTTATATTTGGACTTGAGGGCATCAGAGAAGTTTCATTTTAATATCATTTTGAAGAGCAATTAATTTCGAAGAAAATACCTTGATTAGTTGGATTATTGTACCGCTTTTTATAAAAACATGAAAAATTTGCTTATTTTTATTCAGTGGTTTTAACACAAGGATACGACCTGATTGATTTAAAAGACTTTAAGTACAAAGTTAATAATTTAGTTGTGCACACCTGGATGCTATGTGTACTTGTGGCACAGCAGATGGAACTGTCCAATATTCGCAACCACGCCTGATTGCTAGTTGCAAGTAAGGTTGCGCAAGCTGCACATTTCAATCTGCAATACTTTAGTAATAAAAGATACTGAGGCTTTGTATTTACGCATTTGGTACGCATGGATTTTTCATGTAGGTTAATAAAAAGCGGAATTAAAAAGAAATACTCAAGTATTCTTCGAAATTGGTCTTTCTTCATGAGATTAAAATGAAGCTTCTCCGAGGGCTAAAAGCCCAGATATAGCATCGGGCCGCCAAGAAAATATTGCCTATCCAAGGGGGGCGAGGTACGTGCACATAGTCACAGAATTATGTACACAGGGTTGTTTTTAATATTCATAGTATTCTTCATGTTAAATCTTTTCCGCTAATTTGTTATATAAATATGGTTCATATAATAACAAAGACCCTAAAAGGCTAAGTGATTTTTGACCATTTTCTAAATTTCGTACAAAGGCTGGAACTTGGCCTTGTTTTTGTTATTATGTGAACCATATTTATATAACAAATTAACGAAAAAGATTTAACGTGAAAAATATTATGAATATTACAAAAACACTGGTTGCATACTTACATATGTATGTGAGTCGGTGTATGTACAAATTTTGGAAATAACTATTAACTAATTCTCTTCTAATCTTGCTGTTGGTATGGGTAATGGAAACGGATGGCATGTGTAAAACATCTTGAATATGATTGCGGATTTCTGCTGAAATAGGTGGAGCACTTTTTTCATTTATTTGATTGCAGATGTTGTGCAAAACTGCTGTTGCCACAATAACACTTTCTACCCGCTTGGTATTCAGCCTAATACCCAGCGAAAGAACAGGAAACCTTCGTTTCCACACGCCATAAGACCGTTCCACACAGTTCCTCGTTCGAATTTGCGATTCATTGTATAGCGATTCTGAAGCAGTACACGGATAACCCCTATCTGCAACTACCAATGAGTTTTTAAATTGGCCATCTTCAAAGCGACTGTAGAAGCGCGAATTTCGCGAGATTGTGGCATCGTGTGTGGAACCAGGCCATCGAGCTACTATATCTAGTATATTCAAGTCGCTGTCACATAACGTCTGAACTTTATATGAGAAAAACCCTTTTCTGTTGCGATATAACTCTGCATCATTACCTCCTATAAAAATTACATACATATGCATAAATGTAAATATATACTGACATTTTTATACCCGAGCGCACTTGTGCACAAGGGTATATTAATTTTGTTCACATAACGGTTGTTTGTAACAGCCAAAACGAATCGAGATAGATATAGACAAATGTATACATAAATGATCAGGATGAAAAAAGAAATCGATTAAGCCATGTCTGTCTGTCCGTCCGTCTGTCCGTCTGTCCGTCTGTCCGTGTACACGATAACTCGAGCAAAAATTGAGATATCTCAACGAAATTTGGTATGTAGGTTTCCCTTAATCCAAGGTAAGTTGGTATTGAAAATGGGCGAAATCGGACTTTAACCACGCCCACTTCCCATATAACGGTAATTTCCAGAAATACGAAAACTGCGATATTTTAGTAACTACTGAAGATAATTCACTCAAAATTGATATTTACAATAATTTTTAGACGAAAAATAAGAATATTATAAATTTTTGGAAAATGGGCGTAGCCACGCCCACTTATGGTTACATGTGTATATCTTGGTAACCGCTGCACCAATTTCTTCCAAACTTGGCACAGTTGTTGGCCTTGGTACAGCATAAAAAACCGCCGAAACTTTTTAAAATCGGACAATAACCACGCCCACATCCCATATAACGGTAATTTAGAGAAATACAAAATCTTCGATAAATCATTAAATATTGAAGCTAATTTATTCAAAATTGATGCTTGTAACAATTCTTTACCAAGAAATACGTTTATGGTAAAATTTTGGAAAATGGGCGTGGCACCGCCCACTTATGATCACATATAAGTATATCGGTAACCGTTCTACCAATTTGTACCAAACTCGGTATGGTTATTGTACTTGCCACGTGTAAGCAAAACGTTGAAAATTATTGATTATTATTATTAAAATAACGGCCGATTCTCATATAACGGTAAATTTAAGAAATGCTTGAAACTTCAATATTTCGAAATTGAAGGACGCTAATTTACTCAAAATTGATACACCTCGGCTTACCATCTAGCGGAAGGTTTCGGAAGGGTGAAAAAACATATATTTAATACTTGCGCCGGGTATTTAATGTTCGGCTCCGCCCGAACTTAGACTTTCTTACTTGTTATATTTGTTTTTAACTTCTTGCACTAACCTTGGGATATTATTTTTACGTGTGTGCAGACCAAAGCCGCAAGTACGCGAGGAAATCTGGCTATCAAATAAAATTTTTGTTGAACCTGCCTTTGCCCTTCTGCAGTTGGGGGAAACGCAATGAACTCTCCTCGCCTCAGAGCTATTTGGTGGGAAACCAATCTTATTACGGGGACGCAGTACTGGGAGAAACTCCCATTAAGTCCCCTCCGGTCCTTTGCATGCATGTTTGAACACTATTCCTTGAATAAAATTAAATTAGAAGCAGCACACAACTTTTTTAAATCTGGCTTACTATGTTATTTTGTGTTGTATTTGCTGCCGTATCATCCGTAGCACCATCCATGCTGCCGCTTTACTTATTCGAAACCTGTCTCGGAAGTTCTTATCGTCGAAGTTTCCGAAACGACTGGGCGCATCTCTTATAGTCCGTGTACGTCGGGCTATTATCACGCGCTCTAAAATTTCACACTCCGCATCGGTTTGATCACTTGAATCCATTTTGCAAATTAAATATTTATTAAATTATTTTCGTTAGTTTATGTATTTTTGTATTTTTCTGTGAGTAATCAGCTGTTTCTTGGGAGGGAGCAAGGTTGCATTTTACATATTTAAATAGCCAATATTGGGCATTTAAGTGCAGCTTAAATATAGTTTAAATATACGATCTCACAATGAATTTTTGAAGTTAATCAACAATCTCTGCTTAGCATAGGAAATTCAAATTAAACTGCCGGTTGCAAGAATTTCACAATCTTGGCGTCGCTGCCCGTTTGCAAAAATGCGAATGTTGGAGCGCTAGGACTCCTGCACTTCTACGCTCGAAATTTTTGTATTTTGCACGGGTTTTTAATATGGTCACGCACTCACGTTCGCATTGGGCAATATTTCAACACACTTTACCAGCTTCTGAACTGTTGGGGAATATTTATGTTAAGGCCCCTATGGCCAGCCGTGCAACTAAATAAGGATATCTGTCAGGATTTATGTTTATGCCTCAACAAGGTTTTTATTTAGTGTGTTGTTTTAATGTTTTACAGTTTAAAGTATAACAATAAGAATATATAGTAAATTAAGTATTTAATGAATTCTCCGCGATACGGTGGCGGACGTTGGACGCGGCGTTGAACGACGATCGTAGACTAATACTTCTTCTCCTTGTTCGTGTCTATGTTTACAGGGGGATTTGGGTAGTTCGTTTATTCGCAATGGGGTGATTCATTTATAGCAATGGGGTGATTCATTTACAGTAATGGTGTGATTCATTTATAGTCGTTATCCACAGTGGAGCGATTCATTTACAATATGTACGTGAACCTAATGAAATAAAAATATCAAAATAGGCACAGCTGATTTATAAATTCCGTCTCTCACTGAAATCCCAACAAATGTAGCCTATGTTCATTAGGGTGGTACAAAAATGCTTGTGAAAAAGTGAAGTCGGAATTTTTGTGCTCTCACCCCCTAGGATTGTTCTATAATGAAAAAATATACCCCTATGTTTTTTATTTTATATAATATTAGAGGTCGCTCAAAGCGCCCAAAGTTTTCCATGTATTTTACATGGGGGAAAAAACAACTTTTCATGGAAAGGGTATAGAATAGTTAAAAATCAATATTTTTCTACCAGAAAACTCTGTTTATCTGCGGGAGACTCCCAACAATAATACCCATTTTTACATCGCAACTATAATTTATAGGTCCGCCAAAAACCCAGAAAAACCCTAAAAATTGCAATAGGGCGACCAATAAAAAATTGTTAGTATTAAAATATAGTTAAATAAACAATTCGGTATTATAATTGAAAGTATCCTGAAGAGAACCAGAGTTTTCCGATCTAAGAGTATTGGTTTTCAAGAATTCTATAGTATTTCTACGAAAAATTTTATTTTTCCCTATTAAAATGGAAAACTTTGAGCGCTTTATGCGACCTCTAAATATATTTTGATTTCAAAGCAAAAAATAAGGGTATATTTTTTCAATATAGAGCAATCCTAGGGGGTGATATCATTACAATTCCGACTTTACTCTTTTTGGACCACCCTAATGCACATACATGCTCACAAATGCACACAAAAAAGCATCAGCTCCTTACTATTTTGAAGAAAGAGCGCCTTCACGTGTTATATGTTAGGTATTAATTTTTAAATAGGTGGCAGCCCCAATAAAAAAATAAGAACTTATCCGGAATATTCTTTCACTTGATACCTAATTTTTTAGTCCAGTGAACTTTGAAAATCTTGTTATTTTTTTGATACCTAATTTTTTAGTCCAATGAACTGTGAAAATCTTATTATTTTTAGAAAAATAATAGGTTATTGAACATCTGGAGGCCAACCCTTTTCACTTCACATCTAACTTTTTGTATTCATACCATGTTCGAATGAAATAGTAATTTTTAAATAGGTGGCAACCCTGCTCAAAAATTAATACATTTTTGAATATCTAAGAGCCGAGACATTTTATTTGACACCTCATTTCTGGTAATCCAACGAACAGTGCGGGTCTTATAATTTTTTAGACAGGTGGCAACCCTATAGGAACTTAGAGTGCTAAGGATAATATTCCTATCTATACAGATCATACTTAAAAACTTTCGTCTACATCCGTTCAGTGGCGTGGTTAAAGTATCTCAACTTTCCTTTATACTTTAGAAGATAGTAAGTTTAAATAGTTGGCAACCCCACTTAAAAAATAATAAAGTTTTTGTACATTCGAAGGCCATGCACTTTCATTTGGTATCTCATTTTGTAATTCAACGAACGGCGAAAATTTTTTAACTTTTTAATAGGTGGCAACCGTACTCAGAAAAATAATACATTATTTCGCATGTAGAGGCTAAATCTTTTCGTTTGACAGTGACGGTACAGAACTGAT
Source organism: Rhagoletis pomonella (assembly GCF_013731165.1). NCBI lineage: Eukaryota > Metazoa > Arthropoda > Insecta > Diptera > Tephritidae > Rhagoletis > Rhagoletis pomonella. The sequence continues at coordinate 45,759 of NW_023459105.1, read as the reverse complement.
ACCTACGCTTATTATGATTGAATATAGTAATTTTATTAACAGGTGGAAACCCTATTCAAAAAAAAAATGTTAGTGCTTTTCTAGAGGCCAATCCCTTTCATTTGAAACCTCATCTTTTGTAATCCAACGAACGGTGCGGATCTTATAGTTTTTTAGACAGGTGGAAACCCTATTAAAATTCTAAGTAAAAAAATATCGCTCCCCTGTCGATACAGAGTATACTACAGAAAATCTCGTCAAAATCCGTTCGGTAGTTTTCGAGATTACCGCGTACAAAGAATCTCGACTTTCCTTTATACTATGTATAGATATAATTTACATACATAGAGTTCGTAGATTTTTTTTTGAAAGAAACAATTACCTTGTTTATACCGAGAACCGCTTTAACAAAAATATTATTTGACTCAACACATATGTATTTCTTTCAAGCATTTATACCTGTGTCGTTATAGCGCACTCGCTGAAACCGTATTCAAAAATAAACAAAATTTGTTATTTTTATTCGATATTTCTTAAATAACACTTAAGTAAAAATTGTTTCCTTTTAATCACGTATATCTTACGAACCAATTTAAAAATCTTAATATAACCCTGCAGTAAATCGCTCTAGTTCAGAACTAGCTCTTTAAGAGGCGGTACAGGTTCTCGATCTGTCCCAACGCAATGCTTTCAACAGTCTCTTTTTACATGGCTATGTGCTACGAAGTATAAATTGCCACCTCTGCAGAACTTTCAAACTAGTTCTGAACTGGTTGTAATTTCGACAGTTCTGGGGCAATAAGTTTTTTATGAGAAAAAATTTTAAAACTAGATTACTGGATATTTTTTCTTTTCTGAACTGTTCCCATTTTGGACAGATCTGCGACAATAAGTTCTTTATGAAAAAAAATTTTGATTATTCGATTTTTTGATATTTTTATTTTTTTCTATTCTTTTACAGATTGCATTTGATTTAATTTCTTTATTTTATTTGTATTAAATTTGATCATTTTCTCTACAATTTTTTAACGGCACTCAACAATTTAAATTTATTAAATCTGAAAATCACCACTGCCTCCACCGCGATTTAAACTCGCGACCAACGATGTTAGAGTCGGAGGTCTTCCCGCTGAGCTATTGTAGTATTGTACGAGAAGTGAGAATTTGTTCATTTACTTCTCAACAGAGCGCAACTAGCACACCAAAAGTTTCAACTGTCCCTTTCTGCAACCGTTTTGCACTAGTTCAGAGATAGTTCCGAAATGTATAGGGTGGAACTAGCGCTTTAACAGACTGTCTCTACATTTTACTGTAGGGAAAATACGGCAAATGAAAGCTAGTAAAATTCTTCATAAACCATATATACTTACATCACTTTCCGACAGGGGTTATAGTTTCTGACAATTTAATTCATCATTCCAGCTTTTTTATTTTTTAATCACAAAATTAAAAAAAATCAAACTTTAACAGAAGAAAAATTAAAAAAATAACAGGTTTTGTGCCAAATGTTTGCAATTTTTAGTACAAAAAGTTACTCATACGACACGTACACCTGAGTACCTGCTCATATATCATACAAAAAATCTTTGCGCATTTTCATTTAACTACTCATTATTTCTTATTTATCCCTCGATATTCTTCGTCGGTAACTTGATTTTGACGTAGAATACGTCTTACGTTTCGATATGAAGGCTAAGCTGAAATGTTGTAGTTGTAATTTTTAGAGCTTCACGAAAACGCTTATTGAACGAGAACTAATGAAGCGATTTCAAAGAAAAATCTGGCGTTTCGAAGATAAAATTCCAAAACCTATCGACAGATTCATTTTTGTAAGTAACCGATTCGGTTTCTGTCGTAAAAATAACGGGAAACATTGGCTTATTTAGAGGTCAATTTTGAGCCTTTAAAGTGCTCCAGCAGCTTATGATTCGCAGTTGTAACTTTCTTTTTCAGGATAGGGAGTCTTTAGAGCAATAGAAATATTATCGTGTACAGATTTTATATAAATTCAACAAATATTGACCATTTTAAGGCAAAAATTTTTTGAAAAAATTTGAAAATTTTTCTATTACCAAAATGCTCGAAAACCGCTCGAATGATTTTGTTTTCGTTTTCTTTAATCAAAAATTCCAAAGTTTTCCTTTCGTTTGGTATATGGGAAGTATTGGTTTATAGCTTCTAAGCATGTTTATTTGATTCAAATATATGGGCATAAATGATTTCCCATACAAAATCACTTCGTCATCGTTTTGCAAACACGTGGATGCGTTGGAAGTGAGGGAAGGAGACAAAAAGTATGTACATGTGTGTGCGTAAGTACATGTTTCGGCTTTTTATAAACAGATGGCGCAATATTTATAACCTAATCGCAGAGTATGTACATATGTAAATACATACATCTATATACATATATAAAACAATAGCCGTTTTCGTTGTTCGGAGTTAACTCAAAAACTACTGCATAGATTTCAGTCAAATTTTCAGAGTTTATACCTTGCATATATGGTACTATTATAGGCTACCAGAAAACTCGCTAGGTGGCGCTGGGGTCGAGTTATTTATAAAAGTCGTATTTATGAACCGATGTCGTTCAAATTTAAAACGTGCGCTACCTCCAAGATGAGAGATACGTACGCGAAAAATAGACCCGCTAGGTGGCGCTGGAGTAGATTTATTTATAAAAATCGTATTTATGAACTGAGTTCTTTTAAACTCAAAATGTAAGCTACCAGCACGATGGAAAATACGTTTACAAAAAAAAAAAAACGCTAGGTGGCGCGGGAGTTTAGTTATTTATAAAAGTCGTATTTATGAGCCGATTTCGTTGAAATTCAAAGTATAAGGTACATGCATGATGAAAAAAGCATTTGCAAAAAACGGACCCGATAAAAACCTTATTTATGAACCGATTTTGTTAATGCAAATTCGATAGTTTATTACTTTCATGATAATATTTTTTTTTTCATTCTAAACATATATGTACATACATACATACAATGATAGCCGTTTTCGTTGTTCGAACTAAACTCAAGGGGTTTAGGATTCTCGGCCCTTCTATAACTGAAAACGCACATCTGTGCTCTATAGCTTCCTTATAAGGACTTTTATTGGCTTACATGGTGCATCGGACCAATGTTGAATTTGCAAGATCATAGAAAAATAGTACGCACGCTTGGCGGAGATCTTACAGGTGGAAATAAGACCATCGGTAAAACTCATAAGATCGAAAGAGATTAGTATTCGATATGGTATCACAGCGCTACTATCCTTGGCCTATGTATCAGGAGGATTCTGCTCTTTATTCGTTTCAATTTAAACTAAAAATGTTTACTTCACAGAACGATTTTGCTTTTAAACGCTCTTTATGTATTGGCCAACGGTAAAGATCTTATTAGGCGCCTCGAAGCAAGCGGGCATTGGCTAGTACGTACATAAGTTGATTGCTGTTAATGTGGATCTGTTTCTATTTTTTAGTAATCTATGTATGTATGTCTATACATATTATACATGTACATACATATATGTCTGTATGAACACATGTATGCATAATACGAGAAAACCTTTTGAAGTGAAAAAACACTTAGAAAAAGACCAATCAAGAATAAAAGTAAAGGTGAGTACGTACATAGATAAAACAAGAAAGAAAGTCTAAGTTCGAGCGGAACCGAACATTAAATACCCTTCGCAAGTATTAAATATATGTTTTTCACCTTTCCGAAAGCAACCGCTACATGGTAAGCAGGGGTGTATCAATTTTGAGTAAATTAGCGTCCTAAAATTTCGAAATATTGCAGTTCCAAGCATTTCTGAAATTTACCGTTATATGAAAAGCGGCCGCTGTGGCGTAGTGATAAGCAGTGCGCGCTTCCACTCCGCAGGACCCGGGTTCAAACCCTGGTCAAAGCAACATCGCAAAAAATATAGAAAAAAGGTTTTTTCTTAACAGCGGTCGCCCGTCGGCAGGCAATGGCAAACCTCCGATTGTATTTCTGCAATGAAAAACAGCTTCTCATAAAAATACAATCGCCGTTCGGAGTCGGCGTAAAACTGTAGGTCCCTCCGCTTTGTGTGACAATATCAAAGCGCACGCCACAAGGCGGAGGATAAGCTCGGCCAAACACTAACATGTGTGTAAGCGCCAATCTATTATTATGCTTTGCTGTGGCATATTTCTGTTATATGGACGATAAATTATTAACGAAACAAAGCATACGTTTCATATGTGTTTGGTTATGTAATAAGTACTCGTGTGCATACAATATTTGTTATTTTTCCATTCTCTGCATAGAAATCAAGGACATCTGGTTTGCCGACACAGGAACACGCAACATCTGAGAAGCAATCCGCATCTAAATCTAAACCATGCTTTTCCTAAGTTCGACCTGGAGCATTATTGATTGTGATTCCGAATGTCAATCGAATTGGGAATTCAAATCTTTTAAATTGAATCATCATCATTAAATGGAATCATGGGAATTCTTCACCTTTGAAAGGCCACGTTAAAATCTTTGCTTACATTACGTTCATCAATTTCTTAACTGCGAGTCGCATTCCGTTGCAGAGTTTTCGCTGATTAATATCCTGCAAAATGATAATTGGCACACCTATTTTCAATTTCGGTATGAGGGGTCTCCCTGGAAGATAAATCGAGTTCAAAAATTTCGTTGGATGGTCTTTTTTCACAACGATGTTTATCGATGTATATGCTATTTCCTCACGTTGAATGCTGGATTGAATAACATTAGCGGTATTCACCAAAGTCAGCAAGTGGTCTGGCAGTCTGGTAAAAGAGCTGATCAGCTCAAGCAACGACTGTTGTCAATACCACTATTATTTAGTTGATAGACCTCCTTATTATTCGCAGCAAGAATAGCCCGTTCACTGAGCCAATCGTGATTCCTAAAATTAATTTTCTTAATAAAGAAACATTCTTTCGATCAGTTCTCCTTTTGATGTTTCTAATTTACAAAAATTATTAGGCCATGAAATTCGTCTTAATCTCTCATAGACTGGCAGCTTTGCGTTCCCAATGTCCAGTTATTGTCGCGCGAATACTTCAGCTGCAGTGTACGTATGTTCGTCTTGTCGCAGTGTTGACTATTTCAGGCAAGCATTTATCTCTCGTGTTAATCGAGAAACTACAGACAATGTTTTCGTAAAATCTCCTGCGAGCAATATCCCGAATGGTTGAACGTTTCCACGCAAATCCCGCAACAATGGATCAAAAGCCTCAAACGATTTTTGTGTCCCAATTGCACTCATCCCAAACAACGAGTTTAAATTTTTGTAATACTTTTCCCATACCGGATGCTCTGGAAATATTGCACGTGGGAGTTTCGATGATTTATATGTTCAATGGCAGCTAAAGAGCTGAATTGGCAATGTTTCCACCTGGTAATAATGTCGCAGCAATTCCAGACGAAGCGATAGCTAAGGTAATGTAATTTTTTGATCGAACCGTCGCCAGAATCCATCTGATAAGGAATATTTTCCTAGTTCCTCCTGGCGCATCCAAGAAAATGGTCCCCCAACTCCGTCATTTATCATTTGCATATTCTCCTTCTACTTTGGATTTGTAACCGCCAAAGCCATTTTGGCCGAGCTCGACAAAGAACGCCAGTCATTTCTCTCTGTGCCAACTTGGTCTCTCCATTGCAATGGGGGCTCCCTATTCGTCTGCTACCACCAGCGGCTTTCGAGTTGAATTCTTTTACACCTGGAACTTCGGTTCCTATTGGAACGAAATGTCTAAGCCAGCGGAGCCGCTCTATTTTCATTCGTTGCACCATGTACATTTAGTTGTAAAGCTCATACAACTCATTGTTCCATCGTCTACGGTAATTCCCGTCGCCCATGCGTAGAAGCCTGTCTATATTCGTAAGATCTTTCTCTCGAATACTCCAAGAGCCGCCTCATCGAATGTTGGCATTGTCTAAACTTCTGCGGCATATAACAGCTCGGGCATGATGAGTGACTTATAGAGTGCGGTTTTTGTACGTCGAGAAAGGACTTTACTCCCGAATTGTCTACTCAGTTCAAAGCAGCACTTGTTGGCAAGATTAATTCTGCGTGGGTCTGCGGTGATAGTGCTGGTTCCCTAGTAAATGAAATTCTCCACCTTCCCGAAATTATAACTGCCAACAGTGACGTGGGTTCCAAGGCGCGAACGCGGTGACTGGAGATACTTCGTCTTGTCCTCGTTTACCACCAGGCGCATTCGCTTTTCTTCCTTATCCAGCTTGGAAAAGGCAGAAGAGACTTCGCTATTTTAGTTACCGTTGATGTCGATGTCATCGGCACACGCCAGAAACTACACGCCCTTGTAAAAAAATGTTCCTACATGGTTCAGTTCTGCAGCTCTTATTATCTTAACATTTGCATCATGCGATCGTAAATGCTCTTCTGCTTTCGCTTTAATTTGGGAATCCTTGATTGGGAATAGGAGTTCACAATAGTAATGATAACCATGATCATAATAATATTATCTCATGTTATTCAAAATTTCGATCCCAAACGAAATTGCTTACGATTAAAAGTTGACTGATTTATAATGCTAGGGAATGGTGTCAACAATTTTATGTTTTCATTAAGTATTTTTTAAACAGCTTTCATGCGATAGTTTTTTGTATTCGGTTCTCTTTTATCATATTGTTATTTGTTTCAGTAGTTTTAGCCGACTTCAAAAAAAAGGAGAAAGTTATCAATTCGTCGGATTTTTTTTATGCATGTTACCGCATAACTTTGGACCACGTCAACCGATTTCCAGGTGATCCCCTACTAATTTGGTTTAGATCCGATCATTGGATCATGAAAAAATTAACGGTACTATTACACTTTTATATGAGAATTGGAGTCGGTGTGTTGTTTGCTTAAAAATTACTTTTTTATGAATTTTTTACATTAAGTAATTTGTGTACCAGCTCTTCGTTGATAATATGATCACTTCGTTTGATAAGATGTTGTAAATTCTATATTTATTTACAATGTTCGGATTTTGGATAAGTGGAAAGATTTAAAAAACTTTCCCAAATACTTTTCGTTTGGAACCAGTTATGTAATATTTCATTTTATTTCAATATTTTCAGTCATTACTTTTAGATAGGTGATAATCCTATAAAAAATATTTCCAAATCAAGATTTTTCAAATACCTTTCATTTGGCACCCTATTGTTCCTCAAACATATTTTCGATTGTAAGTCTTCTTAAAACTCTTTAGTTTGATACCCACATTGCAATATTTCATTTATTTAATCAATCCAAAACGGTCCACCCTAATGCTTAATAATATATGTACATATGTACGCATACATGTACACATGTACTTATTAGAAACTGTCATACATTTTTCCCGCCAAATTAACTATTTTTTAACTTCCCCTCCAAACAGTTTTACTGCTTTGAGGTTGAACTCAATTCTATTGAAAAGAGCGCGGGTACTTATTTTCCCGTATTCAACCAGGAACGGCCGTCAGCCACCACACATCGTCCGTACCCGCTCTTCATTTGTACATATCCATAAAAAAATAATAATAAATCAAACATATTTGACAAGGGTCTAATTTTTCGTTGGTTTATTTATTTTATCGCTTTATATTGAAAATACATTGGTGCAACATACTAAGCTTTCATCATCAGTCATCTTTCTTAAACCTCTTTAATTTGATACCCATATTGTAATAATTCATTTATTTTGTCAATATAATTGGGTTTAGAATATTTAAAATAGGTGGCAACCCTCCAATTTTTTGCGGTATCATTGGTTCTGGTATTATACCGAACAATACAAAAAAAATTATTCAAATCGGCTCAGCCGTTCTCGAGTTTTGACGACCGTGACATACGAACACAACATTTTTATTAATGTAGAAGATTATGAAAAGCGGCCGTAATTTTAGTCCGATATCAATAATTTTCAACGTTTTGCTTTTATGTGGCAAAGACAACAAAAATACCGAGTTTGGTACAAATTGGTATAACGGTTACAGATATATATATATGTGATCATAAGTGGGCGGTGCCACGCCCATTTTCCAAAATTTTACCATAAACGTATTTCTTGGTAAAGAATTGTTGCAAGCATCAATTTTGAATAAATTAGCTTTAATATTTATTATGTTATTGTCCGATTTCTTATTTTATACCAAGGCCATTTACTGTGCCAAGTTTGGTATAAATTGGTGCACCGGTTACCAAGATATAGGCATATAATCATAAGTGGGCGTGGCTACGCCCATTTTCTAAAAATTTATAATATTATAATTTTTCGTCTAAAACTTATTGTAAATATCAATTTTGAGTGAATAATCTTAAGTAATTACTAAAATATCGCAGTTTTAGTATTTCTGAAAATTACCGTTATATGGGAGGTAGGCGTGGTTATTGTCCGATTTTGCCCATTTTCAAAACCATTCGTCCTACGCCCGAAAGAAGTATATGTACCACGTTTCGTTAAGATATCTCAATTTTTACTCGAGTTATCGTGTGTACAGACGGACGGGCGGACGGACAGACAGTCACCGCTTAATCGATTTCTCTTTTCATTCTGATCATTGGGCAAAAAAGCAGCAACAACTGCCCTATTGTTGTTAAGCTGTTCTCTGCACATGATCGCAATCAGCTCTTAAAAGCTATTGCTGTGTTCTGTAAAGCCAAAAAGAGATCGCTAGCGCTCTCCGATGCTGGATTGCCTGGTTATGGATCAATTTTTTTGCATGAGAGTTTGCCAAAAATGCTGCGTGAGGTGATGTCGTATGCGTCGGAGCTTAGGCGGAAGAAACAGTTGGCGTCAACCTTCTCCATCCGTGGGAGAGTTTTTGTACGGCTTAAACCAAGCGAGGAGCCCAAACTGGTGAGAAGCAGGGCCGAGGTTAATGCTCTTATTAGCACTAGAAAATAATTATGTATATGTTCGTTGTGAAATCGTATTTTTTATTGTGGTTAGTTTATGCCAGCTTAGAAGTTAAGTTAGTTGTATGCTTGTTCTCTTTCTTCCTATGCCTAATACTCTTGATTAGTTATTTGTTTACTGTTTTATTTCTATGCTTTAAGCAATTTTTCTTTGTTCCCTTGATTTCGGTCTATGAAAGTGTATGTTATTTTCGTCTGTTCTCAATTTGCTCTTTTCTCCTGCTTACATTGTTTTTTTGCAATCACATACATTTATGTTTTGAAGTCTTTTTGTTTTGCCTACGCTTTGTGGTTACTCATTTTTCAGCTGATGGATTTAAACCCCAGTAGGAAATCTGCCGGCAGCATTGATGAAAACCATACAATTCTAGTAAATATTTTGTGCAAACAGTCTAGTGGCCTCAAAATTGTGTATTTTAATGCGCGAAGCCTTAACGGTGACAAAATGGACTACGTTAGGAATGTCTTTGGGGGATCGGGCGTTGATGTTATCTGTGTCTCTGAAACATGGTTCAATTCTAATATTCCTGACTATTATTATGGAATCCCACAATATAATCTTATACGTCACGATCGAACAACAAAAAAAGGAGGAGGTGTTGCAATATATTACAGATCTACCTTAAAAATTAAACTTTTAGCTAAAACGAATAACCCTGAAACGGAATTTATTATTTCTGAAATTTCAGACGGTGTAACAAAAGTACTAGTGTCCTGTGTGTATAATCCTCATAGGTGTTGTGTGTTAGATTCGTTTTTTGTTGAGTTATCCGCGTTTTTAATTGAATATGAATATTATGTTATATGTGGTGATTTTAATGTTAACCTGCTGTTAAACGACTTGTATACTATTAAACTACTTGACCACGTATCCGCTGCTGGTCTTGCTGTAGTCAACAAGTCCTTACCAACAAGATACGCCAACAATTCGAAACCTAGCTTGCTAGACCTGGTTATTACGTCTAATCTTGACCATATTCTTAAATTTGACCAAATGTCTTTTGTCTCTGACCATGACCTAATATTTTGTGCATTAGATGTGTCGTTGAATTGTCCTACTGATAGTGTTATTTTTATGTATCGTGATCTGAAGTCTGTTAACCTTACTGATCTGTTCGTTGATTTGTCAAATGTTAACTGGGATAGCTGTTGGTTCTACAAGACTGTAGATGAAAAACTTGGCTTTTTAAATAAAACCCTTGCTGAATTATTTGACGATCATGTCCCTGTTCGCATTGTTAGGGCTATGAATACCTCCTGTCCTTGGTACACTAATAAAGTCAGCTCAGCTATAAAAACTAGAAATAAATTATATGCAAAATGGAAAAGAACCAACTCTAACGTTGCTTGGTCACAATATAAGGCTGCAAGAAATAAAGCGACTGTCATTGCAAGAAATGCAAAGCGGTTGTACTTTAGTTATAAATTGAACCCGTCACTATCGTCAAAAGATTTATGGCGCAATTTGAAAAACCTAAATGTGCATGGAAAATCTAAGTCTGATTGTAAAATTGACCCAAACACACTCAACGACTATTTTATCAGTGTCAGCAGAAACAGCAAAAGTCCTCCAGCTGAAATTTTCACTAGCAATGTTGCTCTAAAGAAGAGTTTCAATTTGACGGAGTAAGTGAATCAGAAGTCTTGAAATCTGTGATGAGTATCAAGTCTAATGCCATTGGAGACGATGGGATATCTTTTAAGTTTGTGAAACTTGTGCTGCCTTTTTTTCTGAGAACTTTAACTCATGTCATTAACCACTGTTTCACAACTTCATGTTTTCCAACAGAATGGAAAAAGGCTGTCATTATTCCTGTAGCCAAAAAGAGCACTGCTACTTATCCTAGAGACTACAGACCTATAAGTATTTTACCAGCCTTATCAAAAGTATGCGAGTCGTTGATGGCAGGGCAGATTTCCTCATTTGTACAGGAAAATAATTTATTATCGCCATTGCAGTCAGGGTTTAGACCAAGCCATTGCTGCTCTACGGCTATGTTGAAAATAGTTGGCGATATACGGATACAGTTTGACAATGGTGACCTATCTCTTCTTTGCCTTCTGGATTTTTCTAAGGCATTTGACTTGGTGAATCATGACCTGCTTTGCTAAAAACTTAAATACCACTTTGGTTTTTCTGATAGCTCTGTTAAACTTATGATCAGCTACCTTGCAGGAAGAACTCAAAAGGTAATGTGTAAGACTGGCTCCTCTTCATCTAAACTTGTTGGCTCGGGTGTGCCGCAAGGTTCTGTCCTTGACCCTCTTTTGTTCAGTCTTTTTGTGAATGATGTATTCTCTGTGTGCCACTATGTCATCGTCCATGCTTACGCTGACGACATTCAATTGTACTTGTCCAGTCAAATTGGTCTTGTTGAAGATTTGTGTTTTAAAATTAATAGTGACCTGTCTGCAATTTCACAGTGGGCCCACGATAATTGTCTTTGCTTAAATGCTGCAAAGTCGTATGTGTTGCCCATTAGTAAACGTGTAGTACATGTGGAAGATATTCCAAAACTGTTTATTGGTAATAGCGTCCTGATTATGATTGACAAGATAAAAAATTTAGGATTTGTTGTTAATTCTATGTTGAGCTGTTCTGACCATGTGAATAATGTTGTAAGTAACGTGTATGCTGTTTTACGTAGATTAAGAATGTCAGCGTCGTTTACACCCTTAGATACAAGAAGAAAGTTAGCTATTCAGCTTATAGTGCCGCAGATCACGTACTGTGGGCTGGTGTATAGCAAGTTTGACTCTATTTCGTTTCACAAAATTGATGTTGCGTTTAATAACGTTACACGTTACGTTTACGGCCTCAAAAGATATGACCACGTTTCTATGTGGAAAAACAAAATTCTAGGATGCAGCATTTTTGAATACTTAGCGGCTAGAAATTGTATATTTATGTATAAGCTTATAGAATTCAAAACTCCAAAATACCTTTTTGAAAAATTAAAATCAACAAGGTCTAATAGAAATCAAAGTCTGATTGTCCCCAAATATTCCTACTTGTCTTCAGCTAGGCTGTTCTTCATTAATGCTGTAAGGCTCTGGAACTCAGTTCCTGAATCCGTAAAAGCAGCGATGAATCGGAGTAACTTCAGAAAGGTATTGCATAATTACTTTAAATCTGCACAATGAATGTGGTTGCGATTAAATTGTTATCATTTCTCTGTCTCTGTCACTTCTACTACTAAACCAAATTTTGTATGTTCGTATTTATATTTATATGCCTGACCTTTTATTATATCTGACCTTAAATTTTAAGTCTTAATTTTAATCTTAATTAAAAATACAAATATTAATATCTTTTGTTGCTATTTGATATATTGTTAGTTTTAAGTTTACTTTGTACAAACATTGAATTTTACAAGCTGTTGATGTATTATAAAAGACTCTAAAGTCTTATAGATACAGCCTCATTTCTTAAATAAATATGAAATATGAAATATGAAAATATGAAATATTTATGTATAAATTTGTCTATATCTATCTCTATTCGTTTTGCCTGTTACAAACAACCGTTATGTGAACAAAGTTATAATACCCTTGTGCACAAGTGCGCTCGGGTATAAAACAAGGATAAAGGAAAGGTAAAAATAAAAACAAAAACAAAGTTGTGTAAAGATAAAGGCAAAAATGAAGACCAAGGTAAATTTAAACACTTTACTTATATAAGGGCAAAGGTGAAGGGGAATATGTATATGAAGAATATAATAAACATAAACATAAAAACAAAGATAAATATAAAGAGAAATATAGGATGAGGATACCGATAAAAGTATAGATGAAGATAGAGGAAGAAAAATTAAAATAAAGGTAGTTGTAGAGAAAAGCATATAGATAGAGGCACAGAGACTCAATCTGGGAACTATTTCGGGATTTTAGAGATTTTCGGGACTCTAGGGACTTATTAATAAAATAATCAATATTTTGTCGGTTTTGTTATCGATATTTTTATCGATTTTGTTATCGAAATTTGTATCGATATTGTTATTGATTTTGCTATCGATATTTTCAGAACTTATCGATTATAGATATTTTTAAAGATTTTGTTGTCGATATTTTTATAGATTTTGTTGTCGATATTTTAATCGATTTTGTCATCGATGTTTTTATCGGTTTTGTTATCGATATTTTTATTGATTGTGTTAACAATTGATTGTGTTAACAGTTTTGTTAGATTGGCGCTGACACATAAGTTAGTGTTTGGTAGAGCTTCTCCTCCGATTTGCGCCGTGCGCCTTGATGTTGTCACACAAAGGGGAGGGACCTACAGTTTTACGCCGACTCCGAACGGCGATTGTATTTTTATGAGAAGCTGTTTTTCATGACAGAAATACACTGGTTGGCAGTGCACGGACTCAAAAAAAATTGAAATTGGTAGACTTTACATACAAAAATTGGTAGAAGTTGGTAGATTTTTTTAAAAGATACAATATTAGATAGTTTTTACTCATACAGAATAAATGAAGGCGAATTCAGGTAAGGTAGTGTTATCAGAGCAGCTGGATTTTCGCCTTGGTGATTCTTATTGTCAAAATGTTGTATTTGTTGAAATTCTTATTGTAATTACGCGTAAAATATGTTAGTGACCGTTTTGTTTTTGAACTTCTGGTATCACCTTATATGAATTCACCTTGGAATAAATTGTATTTTTTATAACACAAGAAAAAATGTATTTTACGCCAATAAATCATTCAAGAAAAAACGTAAAACTGGGCCCTAATCATGGCATCCGTGAAAGAGTGAAACACGATTCGAACCGAATGAAATAAAATGACAGCCGTTTGTCTTAAATATATTTTAAGCTGAAAAAGCGAACTCGCCACCAAATGCCGTAATCCAAAAAGAAATTTCGATCCGAATTTGATTCGAACACGGATGCTTTTATTCTACATTAAAAAAAAAAATAATTACTCTGCACTACAAAATTGTTTGATTAACCCTTTTCCTGCATTTGTACAATATATTGTACATTTAATTTTTTGTAACACTGGAAGCCTGCTACTTAAAATCTTATTAATATTTTTGAAAACAAATTAAACTTTATGAAGTTTTGGAATGTCCCGAATAGTTTACGTAAATTTCAAAATCGAAAACGTTTCAAAAATATTTTTAGAATTTAGTTTAAAAATAGACCATTTTTTAAAATTCCAGTGACACGCAAGTTGTGGTAACTACCTGTGCAAAAAATACGTGATAGTCAAGTAAAATCGCTAATAAAAGCACATAGTATGGAAATACAAAAAGCATTTCATCATATAAAAATGCTTAAATTAAACTATCATGATTTAAAATATTTTTCCAGAGTGGTAAAAAACTTTACAATATATTGTACATTTACATGGAAGGTTGTAAGTGTCTTGTACAATATATTGTACAAACGTCATCAAAGGTTGCAGTTGAAGAGCTTGTGCGCGGTTGTTGCAGTAAAGGGTAGGTTTTTGATTTCTTGATCTACTGAAGGCAGGAAAACCGGGAAGGTTTATTAAAACGGGTCATTTGTATTTTATATTGTAATTATATCTCAAATTTTTCAAAATTTCTTTAAATAATTCTCTTTTCATGGAGAAAATTTAAAATTTTTTAATGCAAATCTTAACTGAAGATACTTAAAAATATATATGAAATATTCATTCCAACATATATACAGTAAAATCAATTATTTTGTACATAAATAAGTTCATTTTCAATGGAATAAAAGTTTTATTCCGTCAAACTTAGAGAAATATTTATTGAGTTTTCTTCAGTGCATTTACTCCTTTGCGGACTTTTGTACAATACATTGCACAAATTTGAGGTAGCCCTAATAGCTACCCAAAACAACTTTTGAATATTTTTTTTTACTTTTGGTATTATGAGGCTCATTCACCTTGTAATTAAGAGGACAAATTTTTATATTCATCAGGGACGGATTTGACCGGAAAGGGTTAAAATTAGTTTTGAAATGCTTGAAATTTGCAACCCATTCATTTGGCAGTCTGCTACACAAAGTATTGCAAACGAAAAATATTTCCTTTTTTTTAATATTTTTATTGAGCTTTGTACCACGATTGTTTATTAGGA
>NW_023459105.1:0-25801 GCF_013731165.1 Rhagoletis pomonella | reverse complement strand
TCCTAATAAACAATCGTGGTACAAAGCTCAATAAAAATATTAAAAAATAAAATGTTAAACAAGCCACAATAACATTGACAGAAAAATATTTCCATAAACAGCTGATAGATATGCAATTTCACTTTTAAATTGGTCAGAGTTAACTTTTCATATTTATTTTAGGTGTGTTCGATGGCAAAATATGTATACGCTGCGTTCATTTAAATCTTTTTGCTTTCTTTCCGAAAAATATTGGTAGATTTTAAGCCTTTGTTGGTAAAAATGGTAGAAAATAAAATACAGTTAAAAAGTTGGTACATCTACCAATAAAGTGGTAAAGTCCGTGCACTGCTGGGAGGTTTGTCATTGCCTTTTTTTTGCAATTTTGTTATCAATGTTACTATCGCTTTTGTCATCATATTTTTATCGATTTTGTGATTGATATTGTTACTGATTTTGCTATCGATATTTTCGGGACTTATCGATATAATTATAGATATTTTTATAGATTTTGTTGTCGATATTTTAATCGATTTTGTCATCGATACTTTTATCGGTTATGTTATCGATTTTGTAACCGCTTTTTTGATAGATTTTGTAATCGATATTTTTATCAATTTTGTTTTCGACATTTTAATCGATTTTGTTATCGAGTTTGCTATCGATATTATTATCGATATTTTCATCGTTTTTTTATCGAAGTTTCTATCGATTTTGCTATCGATAGTATTATCGATTTTGCTATCGATATTTTTTCTTAGTGTGTGCTTTCATTTTTGACTTGGATATGCTCTTAACCATACCACGTATTCTGCGTTTAAATTTAGTGGCTGTATCTCCGATACAACCTGCAGACCAAGACGAAGGCGCTCGACTGTTCCTTTTTTTTACAGAACAGGCTTTTAGTACAAATGCAAAAATTTGGCACAGAACCTATTTATTTATTTATTTATTTAAGAAATGAGGTTGTACCTGTAAGACTCAGTCTTTTGTAGTACATCAACAGCTTTCAATTACAAAATTAAAACGCAAAATCGTCTGATACAGGCTTATCTTAAATCTAACGTAAAAATATAATAGCAATAAATTTAAATACAAACAGTTATCTTAAATTTAAAAATAAAATAAAAAATAAAAATTAAATAAAAGTAAGATTAAATAGTAGTCATTTAATAGTCACTGATTGCAGTTGGGAAACCCAAAAAGAAAAACACAAAGCAAAAAAAAAAAAAAGAAAAAACATGGAGAAATAAATAGAGAAAAGTTAAATTGCAATCACATTTATCACACAGAGGTGAAACACTTGTGTATTACTTTCTTATAGTTGCTCCTATTCAACGCAGCTTTGATAGTATCAGGAATGGAGTTCCACAGCCTCACAGCATTAACAAAGAATAGCCGAGATGAGGGAAAATAGGAAAATTTGGGGATAATCAGATTTTGATGCCTACAAGACTTAGGTAATTCTAACTTCTCGTGAAGATATTTCGGTGTTTTGAATTGTATGAGCTTGTAAATATATATACAGTTTCTGGCCGAAAGATATTCAAAAATGCTGCATCCAAGAATTTTGTTTTTCCAGAAAGAGATGTGGTCATATTTTTGAGGACATAACATTATTGAACGCAACATCAATTTTGTGATATGAAGTAGAATCAAGTTTACTATACACAAGCTCAGAGTACGTAATGTGTGGTACAGTGAGTTGAATTGCTAGTTTTCTTCTAGTCTCTAAAGGCGTGAACGAAGCTGACATTCTCAATATACGTAAAACAAAATAGACATTACTAACAACTTTATTAATATGGTCAGAGCAGCTCAACATAGAGTTAACAACGAAGCCTAAGTTTCTAACTTTGTCAGTAAACGTAAGGACACTATTACCAACAAACATTTTTGGAATATCCTCAACATGTACAACATTGTTACTAATGGGTAACACATATGACTTCGCAGCATTTACGCAAAGACAATTATCACGGGACCATTGCGATATTGCAGTCAAGTCACTATTTATTTTATAACACAAATCTTCAACAAGACCGACACGGCTAGACAAATACAATTGAATGTCGTCAGCATAGGCATGGACATTAACATACTGACAAACAGAAAATACATCATTGACAAAAAGACTAAACAAAAGGGGACCAAGCACGGAGCCTTGCGGCACACCGGAGGCAACAATACATGATTTTGATGACGCAGATTTGCACATCACCTTTTGACTTCTTCCCTCAAGGTAGCTGGCCAAAAGTTTAACAGAGCTGTCGGAGAATTCAAAATAATATTTAAGCTTTGTACAAATCAGGCCATGATTTACTAAATCAAACGCCTTAGTAAAATCAAGAAGGCAGAGGAGAGTTAAGTCACCTTTGTCAAACTGTATTCTTATGCCGTCCGATGCTTTGGTCTAAATCCTGACTGCAACGGAGATAAAAGATTATTTTCTTGAACGAATGATGAAATTTGCCCTGCCATCAAAGACTCACACACTTTTGAGAATACTGGCAAAATGCTAAATGGCCTGTAGTCACTAGGTTCAGAGGCGGTATTCTTTTTAGCGACGGGAATAATCACAGCTTTTTTCCACTCCGTTGGAAAACACGAAGTTGTGAAGCAGTGATTGATTATATGTGTGAGAGTTCCCAGAATTAATGGCAGCACAAGTTTCACAAACTTCAAAGATATACCATCCTCACCAATAGCATTAGACTTGACGCTCATAATTGACTTCATAACTTCCGCTTCTTTAACTCCATTAAATTGAAACTTTTCTCTCATTGCAAAATGGCTATTGAAGTTTTGAGTTAGAGAACTGTCGCGGCTTTTGCAGGCGCCGATAAAATATTCATTTAGAATGTTAGGGTCAATTTGACACTCAGTTTTATGTTTTCCATGCACATTAAGGTTTCCCAAATTGCGCCATAAGTCTTTTGATGGTAGTGATGGGTTCAACTTGGAGTTACAATACAACCGTTTCGCTTGTCTTGCAATGGTGGTAGCTTTATTTCGGGCAAGTTTGTATTGCGACCAAGCGAAGTCTGTGTTGGTTCTTTTCCATTTCGCATATAATCTATTACGAGCTTTTATAGCTGATCTGACATTATTATTATACCACGGACAAGAGCTATTCAAAACGCGAACAGTACGAAGAGGAACATGGACACCAAATAACTGAGACATAGTTTTATTTAAAAGGGCAACTTTGGCATCTACCGACTCAACAAACCAACATGCATCCCAGTCAACATTTAACAGATCATCAGTCAGATCATTAACATTTACAGACTTAAAATCACGATACATAGAAGTAACACTATCAGCAGGACAATTAAACGTTACATCTAGTGCACAAAATATTAGGTCGTGGTCGGAGATAAAACTTATTTGGTCAAATTTAAGAATATGGCCGAGGCTTGACGTGATAATCAGGTCTAACAAACTAGGACATGAATTGTGCGCAAATCTTGTTGGTATGAATTTGTTAACTACAGCAAGACCTGCAGCATTGAAGTCACCACATATAACAAAACGCTTATACTCAATAATAAACAAAGACACCTCAACAAAAAACGAATCTAACATGCAACATCTATGAGGGTTGTATACACAGGACACTAGTATTTTTGTTACATTGTCTGAAATTTCGGCAATAATGAATTCTGTATCAGTGTTTTTTGATGTTCCTAAAACACTGATTTTCAGGGTGGATTTACAATAGATTGCAACCCCTCCCACTTTTTTTGTTGTTCGATCAACACGAGTAAGACTGTAGTTTGGTATACAATAGTAAAAATCAGAAACATCAGTATTAAACCAAGTTTCTGAGACGCAAATGACATCTATATCCGATTCACCAAATATATCGCTAACATAATCAAGTTTTTCGCTGTTCAGGCTCCGCGCATTAAAATGCACTACTTTAAGACCATTATATTGCTTGCACAAAATATCTATTAATATCTTTTGGTTTTCATTAATGCTGAAGGCGGATTTCCTAGGGGGCTTTAAGTCCATCACACTGAGCTGTTGAAGGAACAACTAAAAATGGCATTAAACACATGAAAAACATAACAGAAACACAGATGCATGTCAAAGATGTGGACAAACACTACTATTTTTATACCCGAGCGCACTTGTGCACAAGGGTATTATAACTTTGTTCACATAACGGTTGTTTGTAACAGGCAAAACGAATCGAGATAGATATAGACAAATGTATACATAAATGATCAGGATGAAAAGAGAAATCGATTAAGCGGTGACTGTCTGTCCGTCCGTCCGTACGTCCGTCCGTCCGTCCGTCCGTCCGTCTGTGCACACGATAACTCGAGTAAAAATTGAGATATCTTAACGAAACTTGGTATGTGCACTTCTATCGGGCGTAGGACGGATGGTATTGAAAATGGGCAAAATCGGACAATAACCACGCCTACCTCCCATATAACGGTAATTTTCAGAAATACAAAAACTGCGATATTTTAGTAACTACTGAAGATAATTCACTCAAAATTGATATTTATAATAAATTCTAGACGAAAAATAAGAATATTAACATTTTTTGAAAATGGGCGTAGCCACGCCCACTTATGGTTACATGTGTATATCTTGGTAACCGCTGCATCAATTTATTCCAAACTATGCACAGTTGTTGGCCTTAATACAGCATACTAAATGACCGAAAATTTTAAAAATCGGACAATAACCACGCCCACTTCCCATATAACGGTAATTTCGAGAAATACGAAAACTGCGATAGTTTCGTAACTACTGAAGATAATTCACTCAAAATTGATATTTATAATAAATTCTAGACGAAAAACAAGAATATTAACATTTTTTGAAAATGGGCGTAGCCACGCCCACTTATGGTTACATGTGTATATCTTGGTAACCGCTGCATCAATTTATTCCAAACTTTGCACAGTTGTTGGCCTTGGTACAGCACACTAAATGGCCGAAAATTTTAAAAATTGGACAATAACCACGCCCACTTCCCATATAACGGTAATTTTCAGAAATACGAATACTGCGATATTTTAGTAACTACTGAAAATTATTCACTCAAAATTGATATTTACAATAAGTTTTAGACGAAAAATAAGAATATTATAAATTTTTGGAAAATGGGCGTAGCCACGCCCAGTTATGTTTGAATGTGTATATCTTGGTAACCGCTGCACCAATTTCTTCCAAACTTGGCACAGTTGTTAACCTTGGTATAACATACGAAATGGCCGAAAATTTTTAAAATAGGACAATAATCCCATATAACGGTAATTTAGAGAAATACGAAATCTTCGATAAATCAGTAATTATTGAAGCTAATTTTTTCAAAATTGATGCTTGCAACAATTCGTTACCAAGAAATACGTTTATGGTAAAATTTTGGAAAATGGGCGTGGCACCGCCCACTTATGATCACATATATGTATATCGGTAACCGTTCTACCAGTTTGTACCAAACTCGGTATTTTTATTGTGCTTGCCACATGAAAGCAAAACATTGAAAATTATTGAAATCGGACTAAAATTACGGCCGCTTTTCATATAACGGCAAAGTTCAGAAATGCTTGCAACTGCAATATTTCGAAATTCAAGGACGCTAATTTACTCAAAATTGACACACCCCGGCTTAGCATCTAGCGGCAGCTTTCGGAAAGGTGAAAAACATATATTTAATACTTGCGCCGGGTATTTAATGTTCGGCTCCGCCCGAACTTAGACTTTTTTACTTGTTTTGTCCATTAGTTTTTGCATTCCGCAGCCGAAAAGCATCACGCAAAGGTGAAGGTTTATGCTGAGCCGCACTGCAAATCTTCGAAAAGAGTTCAGGCAAACACTCACCAGCTGCTTGAGGTATTCCGTTGATTATCAGATCTGTTGAAACAGCGCTGCCTTCAAGAGTACTTAGCTGAGCCTGAGTAGCAATCAACTCACTACGAAGAGTGAGAACATCAGCGCACGCGTTCTCTACTGCAGTCACTCTTTTCTCGATTGCTGCTATCGTTAGTTTTAAGTTTGCCGCTTCAGCAACCAGCTCTCCAATCTTCTGCATTACCCTCTCTTCTAATGCCATCATTACTGCAGTCAACTGTCTTACGATTTCGTCTCTCTGTTCTTCAAATTTCTTCTCCATTCTGTCGTATACAGCTCATGCGGGAGTGAGAGAAGTTTTAGAGGGGGATGCAGGTTTTCTTGTTGAACTTTTGCGCGTTACCGACATTGTTGCTATTTCGCTATTCTGCTTATTTAACTATCAGCTACAGCGGGCGGTAATACAGGACAGGTAATTTATTGCACAGGTATCGACAAAAGAAACAACACACAGCACACACGTACACCGGTAAAGCAGCGACTTTTGGCAAATTTCAGTATTTCCGAAGATAAATGCAATTATTTAGGAGCACGCAAAAACACGTCCTACTCTGTTGACATTATATAGATATATGTATTATTATTTTAATTTTTCTTCGGTTAAAGTTTTTTTTTTTTTTCTTTTTCACCTATACATAGTATAAAAGAAAGTCGACATTCTTTGTACGCGGTAGTCTCGAAAACTACGCAACGGATTTTGACGAAATTTTCTCTAGTATATTCTGCATCGATAGGAGAGTGACCTTTTGTAGGGTTGTCACCTGTTAAGAAAATTACTATAGTTAATTCTAATAAGCGAAGACATCAGTTCTGCACCGCCACTGTCAAATGAAAAGACTTAGCCTCTGGATGTGTAAAATAATGTATTATTTTTCTGAGTAGGGCTGCCACCTGTTTAAAAACTATAAGATCTTCGCCGTTCGTTTGATACAAAATGAGATACCAAATGAAAGTGCGTGGCCTTCGCATGTGCAAAAAGTTTTTGAGTAGGGTTGTCACCTATTTAAAATTACTATCTTCTATACATAGTATAAAGGAAAGGCGAAATATTTTAACCACGCTACTGAACGGATTTAGACCAGAATTTTAATGTATATAATAAACGAAGTACATGATGACACATGATTTCTTTCTCCAAATACGTAAATGTATATACATATGCATACATTCAGAGCGTGGCGAAGTCTCGCGCATCCGTGGCCGGCTAGTTAAAAAATAAAAAAAACTGGAATGATTAATTAATTTCTCAGAAAGTACCAGTCCTATCGGAAAGTGATGTATAAGTGGTTTATGGAGAATTTCATTAGCTTTCATTTGCCGTATCTTATATTAAATTGGTTCCTAAGATATACGTGATTAGGTTAGGTTACACTGGCCGGCTGATGCGCCTTACATAGACCCGTTGGTCCTTTGTAGTGCGAGTTGGAGGTCCGTTTTACTGCGATCTAAAGTAGTCGTCGTATAGGATGTCAACGCTTTTTGCGAAGTTCAAGAGTGCCTTAATATCCAGTTTTGAAACCTCCTCTAGTCCTTTGAACTGCTAAGCTCCGAGATATCTAAGACGATTTCTAGCTAAGGCCGGACAGAAACAGAGGAGGTGTTCTAACGTCTCACTCATGCCTTCCTCCCTGCACTTCCTGCATGCGTCACTTTTACTAATGCCCATTCTGCTTGCATGGGATGCCAGTAAGATGGGGCCCGTCGTTAGGCCGACAACTGTCCTGCAATCCCTACGTGACCGTGTAAGCAAGAAATGGGTGTTTCCTTTGCTGCCATTGCACATGATTTTGGTGGTTTTGCATGTCGCTAATGCATTCCATCTCCCCCTGATCCGGCACCCAGCTCTTTCGGAAATTCATTATAGATCCTTTCTAGCGACTTTTGTATTTCCCGTACTGGTTCGCTAGCAAGACGGATGGCAATTTTTGGCAATCTCATCAGCTATTTCGTTGCCTAAAATGCCCTTGTGGCCTGGAACCCAGTATATATGCAGCCGTTTATTCTCGGCCTCCCTGTCTACTGCTTCCCTGCTTCTAAGGACATTTTCTGACGCAATACGATGTGAGATTATGGCCTTAATCGCCGCCTGGCTATCGACATATATATTGATATTTTTTATATAGTTTCCTGCGTTGCTAGCTATCTCATCAGCTTTCCCTACAGCGAAGACTTCCGCCTGGAAAATACTGCAGTACTCTGGAAGCTTGAAAGGTTTGCCTGAGGTCTAGCTCGGCGCAATAGACTCCGGCGCCCACTCCATCAGCCATTTTTGATCCATCCGTGTAGATGTTATACGTTCCGCTGGCGGGTCGCGTGCTCATGCGCCATCCGCCCTCCTTAACCGTAGCTTTAAACCTTCTTTCCCAGATGAAGCGTGGGGGTATGTAGTCTATTTTGTCCTCCATCCCCCTGCATATCGAGCTGTGCCCGAAGGTTCTTGCGGAGAATTCACCTAAGGCCATCAATCTCGTGGCGGATTTCGCTGCAGTGCTCTCCACCGCGATGTCGATTGGTGGTAGGTCAAGTAGCCTTTCAAGTGCCGCCGTTGGAGTGGTCCTTAGTGCTCCTGTTATGCACAGTGCAGCGAGCCGCTGTAATCGCTCCAATGGTTTTCTATACGAAATTTTGTTTGCAGCGGTCCACCATACCAGAGCGCCGTAGAGCAATATCGGCTTAACCACCGCTGTGTAACACCAATGCATGAGGCCAGGGGATAGGCCCCATGTGATACCCAGCATCCTTTTGTATGCGTAAAGGGCACCACTGGCCTTTTTCACCCTTTCCTCCACATTTAGCTTCCACATCAGTTTGCTGTCCAAAATTACTCCCAGGTACTTGGTGTGATCCTTGATTGATAGCTCCGCCCCGTTGAGCCTCGGGGGCTTCCAAGCGGGGATTTTGTACCTTCTTGTGAACAGTACCGCATCCGTTTTGTCAGCATTTACCTCTAAGTTGACTATTGTCGCCCATCGATGTACGACCCTTAGAGCGCTTTCCATTCCGTTACTGATGGTGTCTAGGAATTTCCCCGTAACAACTAAAGCTATGTCGTCCGCATAGGAAATTAGTCTGGGTGCTTTCCCTTCGAATTTTCCCAGAAGCTCATTCGCTACGAGTAGCCACAGGAGTGGTGACAGAACACCACCCTGAGGAGTTCCTCTATGCGCTAGTCTGAGCAACCTGGCTTCGTTCCACTCCGCCTTAATTTTCCTGCAGCTCAGCAGGCTTTTTATCCATAGTAGGATGGCAGACTCTACCTGGGCTGCTTCTAGGCTTTCCATTATTGCCTCATAGGAGACATTATTAAATGCCCTACTTATGTCCAGAAAGACCCCTAGGGCATATTCTTTATGCTCCAGAGCTTTTTCTATTACCGCGGTTAGTGAGTGAAGTGCAGTCTCAGTGCATCTACCCTTCGTGTAGGCATGCTGCGCCTTTGATATGCTGGCCGACGGCAGCTTATCCCTAATGTAGGCGTCCAGAATCTTTTCGAGCGTCTTTAGAAGGAATAAGGTTAGACTAATTGGTCTGTATTCTTTCGAATAGAGGGAATTTCCCTTGCCCGCCTTCGTTATGAATACGACCCTCGCCTCTCTCCAAAGGACAGGCACATAGTTTAGTCTTAAACATCCCTCGTATATTATTTTCAAGTATGGTGTCAGCACTGCGGAAATTTTTTGCATCATGGCTGGAGAGATACCGTCTGTGCCTGGGGACTTAAACGGCCCGAAGCCATCGATTGCCCACCGTATTTTTTCTTCCGTTATGATGTCCGGGGGGACATTTTCCACGCTATCTCCTAGAAGTTGCAGATCTATGCTGTCTGTACACCCCGGAAAATGTGTGTTGACTAGGTCTTCCAGTGAGTCCTCACTGCTTCCAGTCCACTCTCCACATTTTTTAGTAGTAACCTTGGAGTAGTCGGGTTCTTGGATAGCAATTTCCTTAACCTGGAAGCTCTTCCACGACTCCCGCTTGATTTACGAATCTCTTTCTTGTATTCCTTAAGTACTTCCTTGTATTCCATCCAGCAGAACTCGTCATCGGCTACCTTGGCCACTTTGAAGAGTTCCCTAACATTTTTTCTGAGTGCTCCGAGCCCCCTGTTCCACCAAGGTGGCTTTGAACCTCGCTTGGCATGTAGCGGAGGGCATGCGATGCGATAAGCTTTATTTAGAGTGTTGGTAAGTGAGACTACCAGTTTCTCCAATTCAGAGTGGGTGTCACTTACCCTATACTTGGTTAAATTCCTCCTCACTACCCTTTCATACAATTCCCAGTTTGTATTCCTGATTTCTGAAGGTTTCGATTTTTGTACGGGCTGAGAATTTTACCTGAAATCCTACATACCTATGGTCAGTGAACGAGGGTGTACTAAGCACCTCCCACTTCTGTACTCCGATTCCCCCACTAGTGTGGAGTGTTATGTCAAGGACGTTCTTCGAGGTAGGGCCAATATAAGTTGGTTCCTCACCCCGGTTAGCTATATCTAAATTACTTATTAATATAAAGTTTAGTAAAGACTCACCCCTTTCGTTGGTATCTCCACTCCCCCATACCGTGTTGTGTGCATTGGCATCCGCGCCTATGATGAGTGGGCGTTTTGCCTTCTCGGCCTCTTCCACCAACCTCCGGAGATCGTTTGGTGGCGCCTCCTCGTCGTGAGGCATGTAAAAAGATGCTAGGAGTATTGTGTCATCCTTGCCATCCTTCACAGCTACCACCGTCAGGTCATCTGAAGAGAAATTAAGATCAATATAAGAGTGTATACTTTTCTTTACCAGTATAGCTGTTCTTACCCTGTTTGTTGCACTCGGGATGTGCGTATAGTATGTTTGCGACTTTAGTCCAGATACCACGTTTCCCGACGCTATCCATGGCTCCTGGACTAACGCCGCATCGTAGCCGATCCTCTCTAAATTGAGGAGGAGCTCGGCAGAGGCGACCTTGCTTTTATGCAGATTTACCTGAAGAACCTTCACTGCAAGGATCAGGATTCTTTTCGGAGTCGGGTAGAATCTCCGGATCACCCTTCTCGGTCTCCTGGAGCTTCAAGGTGGCGTCCAGGATCTCTCCCAGATCCTTCTCGACCTCTCGCTCCTCCAGTGTGTTAACATTGTTATCGGCCAGGTTTCGCTTCTTCAGGCGAAGGTATACGCTACCTATGCCCCACGCCATCTTCCCGAACCTAGCGTACAGTATGTCTTCGGCCGGCTTGTTTATATATATACGTGATTAACAGGAACCAATTTTTGCTTAAAGCTGAATAACAGTTAATTGCAATTTTCTCAAAAACGAATACATAGAAAAAAAATGTACCCGATTTTCGGAATTACCGAGAAATTCTACATAGAAATTGGATAGTGGCGTCTGGAGAACAAAAATCAAACTTAAATTTGCGATCCAGTGTAATTAATTGGCGCGGTGGACCGAAATGGAAGAGAACAAGACTTAACATTTGTTATAATAATAATTCAAATTGAAAACCAGCCTTTTTCACTTCGCGTCAAAGAGTGATGTGTTTTCTAACCGATGCACAGTGTTTCGTGTAGAACAAGCTAGGTGGACAAAAACAAAAGTTTTATTCCTAGAATTTTGTATTGAGTAATTAATCATAAGACCAATATAACGGGGTATTTACACTTGTTTGTTATTTTCACTTCTAATATGTTGAGTAATTGAAGTAAGTAAGCAAGAGCAGTCGAAGTCAGAACTGATTTATTTGAAAAATTTGTTTTGAATATTACGCTTCATATAACTTTAAGTCACCACTTCTACTTAATTTTTGTGATGGAATCTGAACTCAAAGGTAAGCTGAAGTTTTTGATTATAATCTTTTGTCAATTTGATTATTTTTAGTATGTCTAACATTCCATGATTAAGAAAAAAACGATTTTTTATATACATTTTCAACTTCAGAGGTGGAAAAGTTATATGTCTCCTCATGTAACCCCTTGAAATCTTATATATATTATAGTCATGAGTATCTGTTAACACTCGAAACAAAAAAACCATTGCGAATTCAGTGCACATCTATTTTATTTTATTTTTTTCAGATTTAGTTATAACCATAAAAAGAATTGAGTTTTTCGAAGTTTGGTTGAAATATTCGAAACAATCAAGAAATAAAGAGTTATTAAATTTTGTTCTATCAAAATATGATTTAAGTAAAGTAACGGAGCATTCTTTAAGAGATTTAACCATAAAAGTTGCGGCATATTCGTCAAGGCTTTCTGAGAAATGGAAGAGCTCTGGAAGACATCGGGGACGGTTTATAAATAAAAACTCGGAGTGGTTTTCGGGTACAGATATGACTTTTACAGTTTCTGTACTTTTAAACTTGCCATCAGAACTACCAGCTACATCTTTAGGTAACCCAGGCGCTGGGAGACTAAAGAAGGACTTCATTCATTCCAGTCAAAAAACTAAACGGCGTCGAGTGGATGACTTACTGCAGTCCAGATGTGCAGATGAGTTAATACTAATGATGGCAATACTGCTCGTAGGTTTTTCGAAAATTCTGAAGTTAGTGCTGAGATTACGGAATTGGATGTAACGCTCATAAAAAAATTTGATACTCTCCTTCGAGCATTATCATCTGGGTACAATATTAATATTGATAAGTTTGAAATATTTGCGCGTGAGACTAAAAAACTATACACAGATCTCTATCCGTGGTTCTGTATGCCTGCTACAGTTCATAAAATCTTGGTGCACAGTACTGATATTATAAAATCAGCAATTTTGCCTATTGGCCAGCTTTCTGAGGAAGCCCAGGAAGCTCGTAACAAAGATTTGAGACGATTCAGGGAACATAACACACAAAAGCAGTCGCGTGAAGCCACGAATAGAGATCTTATGCATATGTTGCTAATAACATCGGATCCCTTAATAAACAGCTCCAGAGAGATACCAAAGAAAAGACTTAGAAGCCTAAACTCGGAAGTCTTAGATTTATTGTCCCCAGATAGTGTTAAGGAATCAGTAAATACGCCAATTGTTTCCAGCTTTCATAGTTATGCCACTGATGCTCATGACTATTCCACGAGTGACTCATCCAATGAAAGTGATGATGATTAGACTTTATTTTATTTTAACCTATTGTTTCTTCAATTCTGTATTATACTTTTCTACTTTAAGTGTTTGTAATAATTTATTTTCACAGATACAGAAAAAAACAAATGTATACAAACTAAAATTTTAGAAAAAATAAACAAAT
Source organism: Rhagoletis pomonella (assembly GCF_013731165.1). Taxonomy (NCBI): domain Eukaryota; kingdom Metazoa; phylum Arthropoda; class Insecta; order Diptera; family Tephritidae; genus Rhagoletis; species Rhagoletis pomonella. The sequence goes on along the minus strand of NW_023459105.1, from coordinate 12,723 downwards.
ACAACATATGACTAAAATAAATTACAAAACTAAAATAAATGACTGCATATCGACGGCTGAGTGGAAGATCGACCTATCTCGGCTGCCAGTTCGAAAACGCCCTATCTCAGAAAATTTTTCAACAACGCTCTATCTAATAAAACTTTTCAAGAACGCCCTATCTCAGCTGCCGATTCAAAAACGCCCTATTTCAGCTTATTTTCAATGTATTTTCGTTCGAGATAGGGCGTTTTTGAACCGAATTCTCAGATAGGGCGTTATTCAACCAAATTCTGAGATGGGGTGTTTCTCAAAAAATTCTGAAGTAGGGCGTTCTTGAAAAGTTTTCTGAGACAGGGCGTTATTGAAAATTTTTCTGAGATAGGGCCTTTTCGAACTGGCTGCCGAGATAGGTCGATCTTCCACTCAGCCATATATTAATATTGTAATATTTTATTAAAATATTTTATATAATCCAATTTGGGCTTTTAGAAGGGTGGCAACGATTTTCAAAAATATAACCGAAATAATATTTTTTTAATCCTCTTTCGTTTGACACCTATACTGTCATATTTTATTATTAAAACTGAATTTTACTTTTTCAACAGGTGGCAACCCTCTTAAAAAATGTTCCTTTTGTTAATAAAATTACATAAATTGAGTTCTTGGATATAGAGGAAACGTAAAATCTTAGAAAATAATTTTGTCCAGCTAGCTTGTTCTAGACGGAACACTGTGCGATGTGAGAAATAAAAAAGCGATTTGAAAACAAATTCGAGTCAATACACTTTTGAATTTCTGAGCGTATTGAAAGTTGGTTTATGCTTCCGTTTTGAAGCTCAGCGAACTGGGTCAAAGCGCTTTTTGTGTTGGTATAAACAAGGCAAATATTTGATATGTAGTTTATACACATTAGGGTGCCCATCGAAAATGTTTTTTTTTTTTTATTTCCCCCAATTTTATTCGTTTTTATGAGAAACATTATTGCCTATTTTTATAGATTTTTTAAATGTTTAAAGGTCGCGATTTGTCAATTTATGTCAGAAAATACGATTTTGTAGTTTTAAGAGTTTTTGAATGACTATTTTTGATTCGATTTCAAAGATAGAATATGATTTGCGAAGAGGATATATAGGCCTTTAAAATGGTGTATAAGAGTCTATTGTCGGACTTGGCTTGTTGGGATTTTTCATCGGGTAAAACAAAAACCAACATTTCTCTTAATATTCCACAATTCACAATTTCAAAATACGTAGTACTATTTAAAACCTACTATATATTTGTGGAAGTATGTAGGTATGTAAGTATCAGGGTTGTTGCGAATATTATTCCAAAATAAAAGTCCTTTCCGGATAATAAACAAACGGCCTGTCCAAATTAAAAAAATTTGATATCACATGAAAGAGGACTAAAATAGCTTTTAAACAGAAATAACGAACAACCTCTATTTATATTTTTCTATAATTCTATACTAAAATAAGTAAGAAAGTCTAAGTTCGGGCGGAGCTGAACATTAAATACCCGGCGCTAGTATTAAATATATATTTCTTCACCTTTCCGAAACCTACCGCTAGATGGTAAGCCGGCCTGTATCAATTTTGAGTAAATTGGCGTCCTTCAATTTCGAAATATTGAAGTTTCAAGCATTTCTGAAATTTACCGTTATATGAAAAGCGGCCGTAATTTTAGTCCGATTTCAATAATTTTCAACGCTTTGCTTTCATGTGGCAAGCACAATAACCACACCGAGTTTGGTACAAATTGGGGTCCTTCAATATCGCAGTTTTCGGTGCCCCGCCCATTTTCCAAAATTGTACCATAAAAGTATTTCTTGGTAAAGAATTTTTTGTATTTCTCTAAATTACCGTTATATGGGATGTGGGCGTGGTTATTGTCTGAATTAAAAGATTTTCGGCCATTTGGTATGGTGTACCAAGACCAACAACTGTGCCAAGTTTGGAAGAAATTGGTGCAGCGGTTACCAAGATATACACATGTAACCATAAGTGGGCGTGGCTACACCCATTTTCAAAAAATTTATAATTTTCTTATTTTTCGTCTAAAAATTGTGGTAAATATCAATTTTAAGTGGATAATCTTCAGTAGTTACTAAAATATCGCAGTTTTCGTATTTCCGAAAATTGCCGTTATATGGGATGGGGGCGTGGTTATTGTCCGATTTTAAAAATTTTCGGCCATTTGGTGTGCTGTGCGAAGGCCAACAGCTGTGCCAAGTTTGGAAGAAATTGGTGCAGCGGTTCCTAAGATATACACATGTAACCATAAGTGGGCGTGGCTACGCCCATGTTCCAAAAATGTATAATACTCTTTTTTTTCGTATAAAAATTATTGTAAATATCAATTTTGAGTGAATTATCTTCAGTAGTTACTAAAATATCGCAGTTTTCGTATTTCTGGAAATTACCGTTATATGGGAAGTGGGCGTGGTTACAGCCCGATTTCGCCCATTTTCAATACCAACCTACCTTGGATTAAGGGAAACCTACGTACCAAATTTCGTTGAGATAACTCAATTTTTGCTCGAGTTATCGTGTACACGGACGGACGGACAGACGGACAGACAGACATGGCTTAATCGATTTCTTTTTTCATCCTGATCATTTATGTATACATTTGTCTATATCTATATCGATTCGTTTTGGCTGTTACAAACAACCGTTATGTGAACAAAATTAATATACCCTTGTGCACAAGTGCGCTCGGGTATAAAAATGCATATACCTGACACAAGGTTTGTTCTATGGTGATTAATTAACATTTTTTATTGAAATATTTTTCAATATGTGGCTTTCCTCGTTTAGGCATTTCGGTTTGAAAGGTATTTAAGTCCTCTTTCATTTGATACCAAACTTGTTTAATTTGGATAAGCCGTTTGTTTATTATCAGGAAAGGGAATCATGATTCAATAATACAAGGTTCGATAAAGTGACAGTTGTTTCTCTCGCACCGCTCCCTTAGCAGTGGCACCGTGTTGCTTCTTTGCAAATTTACATGAAAACAGTGTGGCTTTGTTGTGAAATAGAAGTATAAGCTTTTGTGCAATATGTTTATTCGTATATGCATATGAAGCATATTTAAGTGATGAAAACATAAACTGTTGTTAAATTGGATGTATACATCAATCTCATAGCAGTCTTGTTTTAATTTTGAGTCATTTTGCAGTTTTTATACAGCTAAATAGCACATAAATTACGTAATTCACGTAGATATATCAGTATTACGTTCAACATTTCGTTTAAAATTCCAGATTTCCTGCAACTACATTAGAATTTACAAAAGGAATTTCACTACTAATTGCCTACTTTGCGTACTTTTCTACTACCATTTTCGCACCAAGAGATTTCATTCTTCCCCTTTCTCCGTCCTTCGTAAATGCAACCTTTTGTAAGGGAGTGTCAAACCGCAGCTGTCAATAATTATCTAACCTTGTATTATTGAATCATGTTTGGGAATAATATTCGTAACAACCCTGGTATGTATGTATGTGCCAGGTTGCAGCCTAAACGGACGAAAAGAATAGAATGAAAATTCGACAGAATGTTGCCATGACACGTGGGCCTATAATAAGGAGAAAAAATTGGGATTCGATAAGGGGGCGTGGCACCTCCCATAGGCGTGAAATTTTTTATCAGCTATAACTTCGGAACCATAAGCCCAACGAACTGGAAATTTGGTAGGCAGGCATAGTTAGGGTAGGTACTTATAGTAGGCTATAAATAACATTTCGTTTAAAATTCCAGATTTCCTGCAAATACATTAGAATTTACAAAAGGAATTTCACTACTAATTGCCTACTTTGCGTACTTTTCTACTACCATTTTCGCACCAAGAGATTTCATTCTTCCCCTTTCTCCGTCCTTCGTAAATGCAACGTTTTGTAAGGGAGTGTCAAACCGGAGCTGTCAATAATTATCTAACCTTGTATTATTGAATCATGTTTGGAAATAATATTCGTAACAACCCTGGTATGTATGTATGTGCCAGGTTGCAGCCTAAACGGACGAAAAGAATAGAATGAAAATTCGACAGAATGTTGCCATGACACGTGGGCCTATAATAAGGAGAAAAAATTGGGATTCGATAAGGGGGCGCGGCACATCCCATAGTCGTGAACATTTTTATCAGCTATAACTTCGGAACCATAAGCCCCACGAACTTGAAATTTGGTATGCAGTTAGTTAGGAGCTTATATAAAGATATATATAAATGAGTTGGTAAAAGGACGTGTGGCAGATCCCATAGGTTTGAAAATTTTTACCAGCTATAGCTTCAAAACCATAAGCCCCACGTACTTGAAATTGGGTATGCAGGTATAGCTATTGTAGGCGCTTATAAAAAGAGCTTTTAAAAGGAGGCGTGGCTCATCCCAAATGCTTGAATTGAAATAGTTGTGTAAAAATATGTAAGATTTTACATACAGGCAGGTGGGATGAATGGCGCAATAAACAGGCGAAGTAATAAAACCGCTTTCCCGCTTTATTTTCTGACATTCAGCTGCCTTACATATAGTCACAATTTATAGGCAAATTTTCAAATAAGGCAGTGTCAAAATCTTTCTACTCACTCTTACATAACTTCACCTGGTATAATTCCACCATGCGTGGGGTGCATGCAATTACAAAATACGCAATCATTCCCATTACTTGGACACAGGGACCGCAAATAACGATTACACCGGCAGACAAAATAAAAATTAGTGTGATGTGCATTTGACCGGACCTACCTATGGTTATGTATTTCGACCCGCAGAATCCGAATTTGAAGTCAGTTTGGCCAATATATCTCCTAGATTTCGAGAAAACTTCAAAAAAAACAGTAAAAAAAAAACGAAAATCGGCATTAAAAACGGTTTTTTGAAGTTTTCTCGAAATCTAGGAGGTATATTGGCCAAACTGGCTTCAAATTCGGATTCTGCGGGTCGAAATACATAGCCATAGGTAGGTCCGGTCAAATGCACATCACACTAATTTTTTTGTGTGCCGGTGTTATCCTTGAAATTTCAACTCAAAAAATCACACTAAAAGAGAAATGCTGCGTGCATAAGGAGTAAACCAATATATTTCTTATTAGGCGGATTACGTGGAGTATTTTACCAACTATAACTTCGGAACCATAAGTCACATCAACTTGAAATTTGGAGTGCAGACATATCTACAGCAGGGGCTTATAGTAAGGTATACAGTAAAACCCGCTTAAGTACCTCACGAAAAATGTCAGCTTTCTGAGGTACCTAGGCGGGTTGGGTACTTAAGAGAACCCGCTTAAGTACCTCGATGCGGGTACTTAAGCGAACATACTTTGTGATGTAGCTACATCTTCTTATAAACTTACATAAATAAGTCCTTGAATAACACATGAACATTTAATGAAGTATACGTAATTTAAAACAAAGATCGTAGCATTATTTAAAAACGTAAAAACATAAAGGAAAACTTTATTAAAAAAAAACAGATAAAGCAATGTTATGTTATTTCCACAAGAATTAAATTAAAAAGTCACTGATTATACATATTTATACATACATACCGAACAGGGCATATCATTTTGGACCAAATTCAAAATGATAAAGTTTGCCACTTATGTATGTTCATTTTTTAATTTTTAGAATTTTTCAATTAAAAAAACTCATTTCCTAACAGATACCATAGAAACTGCAGAACACTGAAATAAATTCATCAAAATTTCAAACTTTTTTTCAGAAGTGTTAAATTTTTTTATGAGTATACAGTTTTATAGCCCATTCAATTTTAGTGTAATAATGCGTAAGTTTCAAGTGGCTAAAAATTGCCGTTGATTTTTTAGAATTTTGTTTGCCGAAGGTGTGTAGCGCTGCCACTGAATTTCAAAATTTGTAAATGTTTGAAGAGATTTAAAAAAAGTACTTAAAAGGGGACAATTATAAGTAAAATGGTAAATGGGGTACGAAAAATGTAGGTACTTAGGCGGGTTGGGTACATAAGCGGGGAGGTACTTAAAAGAGGGATTTTCTTCAGAATACATTAAAAAATCACGGTGCCCAAAAATGTTGGGAACCTAAGCGGGTTAGGTACTTAAGCGGGGGTACTTAAGCGGGTTTCACTGTATATAGATGATTTTATAAAAGGGGGCGTGGCACATCACATGAAATTGAAATTTAGTATGCAGACGTCTCTACTGTAGGTGCTTATAGTAAGGTATATATAAATGAGTTTTTGAAAGGGGCGTGGCACATTCCACAGGCGTGAAATATGATGAACTTTGGTATGAATACATATCCATGGTAGGAGCTTATAGTAAAGTTTGTATACATGTGTTTGTAAAAGGGAACGTGGAGCATAGGCGTGGAATTTTTAGTCAGCCGTAAATTGGGAACCATAATTCACATGCACTTGAAATTTGGTATGCAGACATACATATATATGGGAGTTGTTTAGAGCAAAGTATATCTAAATGAGTTTTTAAAAGCGGGATACATATGTATTCATCATTTATGTATATCAGTCGGATATTTAAAACTGTGTCTTACAGTCTTTAGACCATTTTGAAACGGAAAGATTAAATCGTTTTTTTTTTTTATCCCGCAATGCTGTTAAGCGAAATGTTCATTCATAGTGAATTTATTTCCTTTCGAAATAAGCATTCTACCGGAAAAGTGGCGCTATTCTAAAACAGCTAAGCGAATAGGCAGATAAACGGAGTTTATAGTTTGTCTCCTTTAATTTATGCTGAATTGAATATTTGTACAACTGTTTTATATTTTGATTTGTTTACCCCGAACGACTCGGGTGCTCTGCTAGTCCAAGTTTTCCTGTCCCTTCTCCGTGGTGAAGAATGGCAATCTAAAATTATTTCGATTTCTGGTGTTTCTATTATGCACATCTCTATGGTATACAATATTCTTGTTCAAGTATGCCGGTACATTACCATTTTTAATTTTAACAAGTAAGAAAGTCTAATGTTATCCACCTTTCCGAAAGCTACCGCTACATGATAAGCGGGTGTATAAATTTTAAGTAAACTAGCATCCTTAAATTTCGAAATATTGAAATTTCAAGGATTTCTGAAATTTACCGTTATAAGAAAAGCGGCCGTAATTTTAGTCCGATTTCAACAATTTTCAACGGTTTGCTTTTATGTGGCAAGCACAATAACCATGCCGAGTTTGGTACAAATTGCTAGAACGGCTAACGAGATACATATATGTGATCATAAGTGGGCGGTGCCACGCCCATTTTCCAAAATTTTATCATAAACGTATTTCCTGGTAAAGAGTTGTTGCAACCATCAATTTTGAATAAATTAGCTTTAATATTTACTGATTTATCGAGGAATTCGTATTTCTCGAAATTACCGTTATATGGGATGTGGGCGTGGTTATTGTCCGATTTTAAAAGTTTTCGACCATTTGGTATGCTGTACTAGGGTCAACAACTGTGCCAAGTTGGAAGAAATTGGTGCAGCCATGATACAAAAAAGAAGGTAGTTTTAATAAACAACTCTTTGATTAAAAATCAGATTTTTGAAAATTGCTCAATTGTGAAAAAATCGAAGCGGCGTTACCCAATTGTAAGTTTTTTGGTGTGGGAGATTTTATATCCTAAATTTGGGATTATAAATAAAATATTTGTGTTAATATTTACCTTTTAAAAATAATTAATATCTTATCTTAAAAACGTTTAAATTTTACATTAAATTCGATAACAACTTGCCAAAACATTATTTTAATATTAATACAATGTTAGTGAACATATTTAAAAATTTTTTTAGTGTCCTCATGTCATCTGATTATTTCACATTGTAGTTTTCTATATCGGATACAATGATTCTGATATAATTCAGACACTGAAATTATACATTTCGATTTCCAGCAACACATATTGTTTTCAGATGAAGTTTTGACACACCCAAAAGTGAAGTATAAAATAAATAGATAAAAACAAATTTTCAATCAAACTGATTTGTGTAGTTCAGGGCGTCTTTTGGTAAATATTCTGGAGGCATAAGCTGAAATTGCGTCGCAAGTTTTACGATCGGCTTGGGTAAGGTTTAACCACTTAACCCCGCTTTGTTTTCCCCGCTACTGAATTCTATAAACTGTCAGCTTTCACACAATTTAAAATGTACATTAGAGTGGTCCAAAAAAATAAAGTCGGAGTTTTAATGCCGGCACACCCTAGGATTGATCTATATCGAAAAAAATATACCCTTATTTTTTATTTTAGGTAGGTAGGTTGTCGCGGTCGTCTATAAGACACACTTAGGCTCAGGGCCCATTGTGATGCCGCATGTTGGGTCAGCAACTCCCAATCCCTCCTAAAACCATTTTGAACTTTGAACGAATTTTAGAAGATCCCTGATTTCGACGCATCTAAGGTCCTCCAAGTTGTCGAAGAATTGCCTACCGAGAGTGGAGAGTCTTCGTCTAGATAGAGCAGGGCATTGGCACAACAGGTGCAGAATCGTTTCCTCCTCTTCTTCATCTTGACAACTTCTACAGAAGTCATGTGAGCGTAGGCCAAGTCGATAGGCGTGCTTGCCAATTAGGCAGTGTCCTGTTACGGATACTAATAATCTAATATTGGACTTATTTAGACTCAGTAGTAGGCCAGTGCGGTTGGCGCTGAGCACCGGCCATAATTGTTTGGCAGTTTTGCAGGTGATTTCGTCCTGCCATTTTTATCCTTAAAAGGAAGTTTCGTGCCAAGTCGCGCCAGTTCGTCGGCCTTACAATTCCCCTCTATGCCGCAGTGTCCCGGAACCCATATTACCTTTGGGCGAAATGACTCAGCCATCCCGTTAAGAGATGCGCGGCATTTCATCGCTACCATGGAGGTTGTCGACTGCTTCGTGAGGGACTTTATTGCCGCCTGGCTGTCAGTGAAGATATAGATATCAACTTGGGGTATCATATCACACTTTACCAGTTTCGTGGCCCTGTCGATTGCCATCAGTTCAGCCTGAAAAACGCTACAGTGGTCCGGGAGACGACAGCTGAGGGAGATTCCCAGGTGATGGGAATATACACCTCCTCCAACCCTTCCCTCGAGCTTTGAGCCATCTGTGTATACATGGATGGACTCTCCACTACTTACAACGTCATGCTTCCACTCTTCCCTTGAGGGTAGAAGGGTCGCGAACGCTGTAGCGGGTGCAGGTTCCGGAAGTGCATAGTCCACCAATCCGGGTAGCCCCGGAACCTCCGTTAATATTCTACCGTGACCATTACTGGTATTTGACCACTTATTTAGAATGTTCATTCGAATTGCCGCGCCACTTGCGACTTGTTTGGCATGTAGGTCCACCGGAAGAAAATTCAGTAGGGCATACAGTGCCTTGGATGGTGTTGTTCTCATCGCACCAGTTATGAGTGTGGACGCAAGCCTTTGAACCTTGTCCATTTTTTTGAAGTTTACCCCTTTCCCAAGGGTGTTCCACCATACCACTATAGATAGATGATAGAGAATTGGCCTAACCACCGCCGTGTATAGCCAGTGTATTATTTTGGGTTCCATCCCCCATTTTTTCCCTATTGCTCTGCTGCAGGAATATAGTGCCACTGTTGCTTTGCGCACTCTATCTGCAACGTTGGGCCCCCAGTTTAGTTTCCTATCTTCTATGAGACCTAGATATTTGGTCTCTTCCTTTATTGCGAAGGTGTTGCCCTCTAGAGTTATGTTCCCGAGATCAGGTATCTTGTGCTTCCTGGTGAACAGCACAAGGTCTGTTTTTTCAGGATTCACTCCCAGTCCTCGCCTGTTACACCACAGGGATAGTTTGTTGAGGGATCTTTGGATCAGATCTGTCAATGTTGAGATATGTTTACCCGAGATAGCTATTACAATATCGTCGGCGTATGCAATTATCTGACCGCCAATGTCTTCAAGTTCCCGAAGAAGGCTGTCTACTGCTATGTTCCACAGGAGCGGTGATATTACTCCCCCCTGGGGAGTACCCCTGACGGGGAACCTTTTTATTACTGATTCACCTAATCCTGCGCTTATTTCTCGGCCGATTAACATTAGTTCAATAAATGAGGTTAGTGAATTGCTTACTCCCAGATTTATCAGAGATGAGATAATCGCTGCAGGAGATACATTGTTGAAAGCACCCTCGATGTCCAGGAAGGCCGCGATGGTGTATTCTTTGTAATAAAGTGATCTTTCAATTGTGTGCACTAAAGAATTTAGTGCTGTTTCGACTGATCTCCCTTTGTTGTAGGCATGCTGGGCTGCCGAAAGTTTGCTGCCCACCTTGTCCCTAATGTGCCCATCTATAGCCTCTCTAGAGATTTCAACAGGAAAGACGACAGACTAATTGGTCTGAAGTCTTTTGGTCTCGTGTGTGTAGTTTTCCCTGCCTTGGGAATGAAAACTACTCTTACCTCCTCCCATTCGTGGGGTATATAATTCATTCGTAACACTGCTTCAAAGACTGGTACGAGTATGGGTGCAATCATTCCTGCTGTATGCTGTAGGTCAGCGGGAATAATGCCGTCTGGTCCCGGAGATTTAAACGGTTGGAAGCTGCTAATAGCACGCTTTATGTTCTCCTTGGTTATGATATTCGCTGGAATGTCATCATGGTTGCCTATGATTCGGGTATTTGTGACTCTACTGTGGAGGCAACCCGGAAAGTGCGTCTGTACAAGAAGCTCTAGAGTTTCTTCGCTGCTAGTTGTCCAATCACCATCCTCCTTGATGAGATAGCTAATATTGCTGGGACTCATAGATAGTATTTTGCGCAGTCTGCTGGCCATCGAAGTACTTTCTATCTTCTGACAGAAGTTCCTCCATGAGGAGCGCTTAGCGTCTCTTATTGCATACTTAAATCGACGTTGCCAGTCTTTAAATTCACTCCAAGAGTTGGATCTCTTAGCTTCATGAAATTTTGATCTGCATTCCCTTCTGAGGGTTGCAATTTCAGTGGATCACCATGGAGGTTTTGGTTTCCTACTTGTTGCCCTGATTGGGCAGGCTAATTTTGCTGCACGATGAAATGCTTTAGTTATATCGTCTACGACGTTATCAAGTTGATGTTCCGAGTTTATTAGATTTGTGAGGTCGGTAATATTATTAGAAAATATTGTTTCAAATTTTTTCCAATTTGGTTTTCTGCGGTTTAAGACCGCTTGTTGTTTTCTTACTGGTACGTATAGGTTATAAACGACGTACATGTGATCTGAAAAGGAGTTGTCTTTTGAGACTCTCCAGTCATTCAAGAGTTCTGCCCCCTGCTTATTGACACATGTAATGTCAAGGACCTCCCTTCTAACAGACGTCACAAAGGTAGGGGTATCACCTACGTTGCTAACCTGTAAGTTATTGCACATAATGAATTCGAATATCGACATTCGCGTCCGCTCCTATGACCATCGGAGTGCCGCGTCTAGAGGCCTCCATTACCGCGCTCCTTAAGGATTGTGGTGGAGGTAGTGTGTCTGCGTCGTGGGCCATATATGTGGAAGCCAGCCAAATAGACCTTCCGCCTGATTCCACTGATATGATGACGTTGTCCGCATCGCTAAACTGTATCAAGAGAAATGCATTAATACACTTTTTTATCAATATGCACGACCTGGGTTTACCTTTCTCAGTTACATAGAACAGCTTATATCCCTTCATATTCAATCCACAAACCCGATCTTTTATGACCCAAGGCTCCTGGATGAGTGCGATCTCCTCTTCTCTTTCGGCGAGACGGTTCGGCGGACGGCCTTGCAGTGGTGGAGATTAATCTGAACTATCCCCACCATCAGTTTCGCGTGCTGCTGCTGGACAGCCAACCACAGTCTGGTTGACGTCCTCTTCGTCAGAAAGGGGGAGGATATCCTCCCCTTCTCCTTCCACCATGGTGTCGGAAAAGTCGGAGTGGTCCCCCGCCCCCTCTTCTAGAGTCACCCTCTCGAAGAGTTCGCCGACCATTCCGGAGGTGGATGCCACTTCGTCGTCAGTAGCACTTTCCACTGTGTTCGCTTCGTCGGTAGGGTGTTGTTTCCCTGACACGTCCTGCCGATAAACGTGGAGGTTCAAGGCTTGGAAGCCATAATTTATCCTCCAGTTTTGGTTGGCTAGCGGTTCTACTGATTCCTCGTTGAGGACTATTACCGCTAACCTTCGCTTGCCATCGATATCGCCTATCTTTGCTACCTTCCAGTCGTGGGTGGGTAGCTTGGGGTTGCCCATGCGTATCCATTCCAGCACTTCCTGTGGGTCGGTGTGGAAGTCTTGAATCCAGGCCCTGGATCTGGGCCGATTGCGAATGTCTTCCTGCTTTATCACCTCAAGGCGTGCACCCGGCCAGACCTCGCCTACGCGACTGATGGCCAGGGTGTATAGGTCGACGGATCTCTGGTCCGCGCACCTTGTCAATTTGACGCGGTTTTGGAACCAACCGGCGTCCGCACAACTGGGGGGGTGGTCCTGGGTTTTCCCCTAGAACCTCCTTATAGACGGCCCAGAGTCGCCTGTTGACCAGGTCCCAGTTCTGTGGTGATATTGCACCATCAAGTAAGCTGCGGTCTATCACAGCCCTGGTAAATGTGTCCTTCGCCGCGTCCGCGAAGGATCTTTTCTGCAGCTCGTCCGGTGTTAAAATGGCGGAGTCCCTTGTTCTCTTGGGTTCCGAGCTTAGTTCCCTAGAGGACTTCCGCTTGCCTTGAGTAGAATCGTGTTTGGCTTTGGCCTGGTGTTCAGCCATTAACTTTTCGGCCCAATTTCTTGAGTCCAGCTCTTCTGCGGTCAGTTC
>NW_023459104.1:72953-75398 GCF_013731165.1 Rhagoletis pomonella | reverse complement strand
GAATTTTCTTTCTTTTCAGATCATGAATTACAAGCATAGCATCATCAACGGTGATTGCAAGGAAAACTTCTGCAATCCCTGCGGTTTTTCCTCTTGGTAAATACGTTCTGGACGTGACCAAGGGTGGTCTTCCAAATCAGCCGGAACCCCCACACATCTATTGTAAATGTGAGCATTAGAATTCCATAGTGCCAATTCATATCCTATTTTCTCATTCACAGACAAGACGCACTCTTTCGAAATCTCTCGCTGCTGCTGCAGTAATAAGTGTGGCTGCAATATATTGGCATGTTAAACATTTTTATTTGTATTTGAGGGAGCATCTGACAGCCCACTTGCGTACATAAATAAAAAATACAAAACATGACGAGGGGCTTGAAATTGAAGATGATGAAGATGTACTCTTCCCTTGTTGGAAACTGAGAACATGAAGCTAAAGCATCAATTAGCAATTCTGAATAAGGTTAGTCATTTTTAATTTTATATATTTGTTCGTCGACATTATAGGACATTTCATCATTGCAGGCTATTGTTTCAGAACAAAACGTCGCTACACTGCTGTTTTTGGTAAATACAGTGACGAGCAAAACTGTAACCTGGAGTAACACTTTTTATTGCAGCCGTCGATATCTTTCCAAGTTCTAACGACATTCATACTGTTGTTGTATACTTTTATTGGTACATCTTTGCTTCCTCTGTCATAACGATGTGAAGTCAATTCAACAACATTAACAAAACCAGCAGACAAAAATGTAAATTAAGGCAAATGTTACAGTTTTGCACTCATATATTTTTAATAACTTTTTGACAATTTTCACGAAAAAAAAAAGAATTATTAACACAATGTTCAGTATGCTTTTGCTTTTTTTAGTTCCTGGTTGCAATTTGGCATACCTTATTTGTATCTCTGTAAAAATTCTGGAGGTATAGCCTCCCATATATCCTTGGTTTGCTTTCACAGCTCATCTACTCCATTGGACGGACTTGAATACTTAGTAAGCTGCACTTTTAGTTAATTTCGCAAATTCTCGATCAGATTCATGTCCTCGGATTGTGGAGGTCATTTCAAATTAGCAAATTTTTGCCTTTGTTCCAGTCTTTGCGAACATGTGCAGTGCGTTTTGGTTGATTTTTCAGCAGAAACTCTAATTTTTTCGACTACATCTTGCAAATTTTGTTGAAATATAAACATATACTGTTCCTTACGCATAATGCGTACTAAAAGGACCAACAACATTTTTGAAATACAACCCCAAACTATTATTGACCGACCACTGTGATTCACAGTTTGCCTTACATGATGCGCTTAGGCTTAATTTGGGCCTTTGATCCAATACCATGCCCGGCCATCTGATTGAAAGCGATTAATATAGTCTTGTCAATCCAAAAAACCCTCAATTAAATCTTAAAAATGTGTTTTTTGTTGCATTCTGTAAGGCCTAACATATCCCAATAGACAACGGTCCGGTTTTCGTGCGATCCGGCAAAATGCTACCACTCTCGCACATGTATTTTGATGAAAATTGCTTTTTTCTTCTTTTGTGATCCATTACGCTCAATTTGGCAATTTTTCGCCTCGCTGTCTACTGATTTGCATTCAATTTTAATACCTTAAGTGCTTCTGTAGTAGTGGCTGCAGTGCTACTTGCAACTAAGTTCACAACATATCGGACTGTAATATATTTTGACAGACTTCCTTTGTCCTTGTAACACTTTAGGCTATTTTTTTTCTCAGTCTTAACATTTTCATGTGGCAAACTCCGCAATTTTTTGTCACTTTCCCTGAGGTCCCGCCTTTCCGCAGTAAATCTATTATTTACATTTATGTTTCCTGATTAACCATATTATTTATTGGTGATCACTTCTTGAATAAATTACAATATAGAAAAAAGTCATCTGACTTCCAACTAAGCAAAAGATAACTGTAAAATGCAAAACTGAGAGTGAGTGCAAAACTGTAACATTTGCCTTAATTTACATTTTTGTCTCCAGGTTTTTTTATTGTTGTTGGATTGACTTCAAATCGTTATGAGAGCGGGAGTAGGGGTGTACCAATAAGAATATACAACAAAAGTATGAAAGTCGTTAGGACTTTGAAAGATAGCGGTGGCTGAAATAAAAAAAGGCGTGAGTACTAGGTACTCATGAAATTTGATGTGTAAACATATGCGAACGGCAAAGCATAAAAGTACGTTTACATATAAATATAATCTCAATCAAAGCTCGTTAGCTGTCAAATTGGTTGTGCATGTTATTCACACAACTCGAAGAAAAGTTAAACTTCTTTTCTGTGCCACCGTGGTCACTTTTTTCTGCACACATATTATGCCATTTAAATATATTTAACTGAATATTTTATTAAAAACACCTTTACAAACCTATTTTCCTTACTAGCGTCAATTTTTGTTTACTTTAACATTTGACATTCCTCCTCTTCTTCGCAAG
>NW_023459104.1:70400-72853 GCF_013731165.1 Rhagoletis pomonella | reverse complement strand
TGTGCAGTGCGTTTTGGTTGATTTTTCAGCAGAAACTCTAATTTTTTCGACTACATCTTGCAAATTTTGTTGAAATATGAACATATACTGTTCCTTACGCATAATGCGTACTAAAACGACCAACAACATTTTTGAAATACAACCCCAAACTATTATTGACCGACCACTGTGATTCACAGTTTGCCTTACATGATGCGCTTAGGCTTAATTTGGGCCTTTGATCCAATACCATGCCCGGCCATCTGATTGAAAGCGATTAATATAGTCTTGTCAATCCAAAAAACCCTCAATTAAATCTTAAAAATGTGTTTTTATTGCATTCTGTAAGGCCTAACATATCCCATTAGACAACGGTCCGGTTTTCGTGCGATCCGGCAATATGCTACCACTCTCGCACATGTATTTTGATGAAAATTGCTTTTTTCTTCTTTTGTGATCCATTGCGCTCAATTTGGCAATTTTTCGCCTCGCTGTCTACTGATTTGCATTCCATTTTAATACCTTAAGTGCTTCTGTAGTAGTGGCTGCAGTACTACTTGCTACTAAGTTCACAACATATCGGACTGTAATATATTTTGACAGACTTTCTTTGTCCTTGTAACACTTTAGGCTATATTTTTTCTCAGTCTTAACATTTTCATGTGGCAAACTCCGCAATTTTTTGTCACTTTCCCTGAGGTCCCGCCTTTCCGCAGTAAATCTATTATTTACATTTATGTTTCCTGATTAACCATATTATTTATTGGTGATCACTTCTTGAATAAATTACAATATAGAAAAAAGTCATCTGACTTCCAACTAAGCAAAAGATAACTGTGAAATGCAAAACTGAGAGTGAGTGCAAAACTGTAACATTTGCCTTAATTTACATTTTTGTCTCCAGGTTTTTTTATTGTTGTTGGATTGACTTCAAATCGTTATGAGAGCGGGAGTAGGGGTGTACCAATAAGAATATACAACAAAAGTATGAAAGTCGTTAGAACTTTGAAAGATAGCGGTGGCTGAAATAAAAAGTGTTACATCATGTTACAGTTTTGCTCGTCACTGTATGTACCAGCGGTACTGCCCACCGCCGTCGGTGCAATGATTTCGATAGCACAACAAACGCCAACTCCTGGGCATTCCCACAGCTTGCCAACACCAGCTATTATATCACGTGTGAATACATCTGCGGCTAAATTTGGTTATTATCAGTGCAATAGTACCATGTCATTGGCAGAAACACTAAAGGCTGCTGGCACAAATAAATCGCCCAGAGATATAGCCAACGAAATAAGTAAACATGGTATTCAATCGCTATTTGTGGCTTAGAGCGCAGTAAGTCAACGACGTAGCGTAAACGTAGGTTGACGTACGTAGCAGCATATCAAATTTACTGTTGATAGAGAGAGAGAGAAGCAACGGCAATGTGTTTTCCTTAACACGCGAATCCCATAAGGTAGATCGTGTCTACGTCAACGTACGTATACGCTACATCGTTGACTGTTTGAGCTTTTAAACTGAGGTTGGAAGTGCGCGCTTCATTAATGTGTTTCTCAAAAGGTATACAGTTTATGGTTATGTTAGTGCAAATATTTACAACAATATTTATATCAAATTAACAGAGCACCCGGCGTCGTTCGGGGTAAACAAATAAAAATATAAAACAAATATTCAGTTCAGCATAATTTAAAGGAGACAAACTATTTTCTTTGTTTACATCAAGGCATCGTTATGAGCCATACCTTTAGCTTTATCGTGCTTCAACTAATATATATTAATCATCACTTGTGCTTCAGATTTTGTTCCATTATTAATATTAGGTGGATTAAGGTAACGATCAAATTTCTAAATTAAAATTAGTCTACTACGGGACATTCCGTTTAGCTGCCTATTCGATTAGCTGTTTTAGTACAGTTGCACTTTTCTGGTAAAATGCTTAATTCGGAAGGGAGTTTTATTCAGTATGAATGAACACTTTTCGTTTAACAGCATCGCGGGACTAAAAAACGATTTAATCTTTCCATTTCAAAATAATCTAAAGACGGTAAAGTTAAAAAAAAAAAAACAAGTAAGAAAGTCTAAGTTCGGGCGGAGCCGAACATTAAATACCCGGCGCAAGTATTAAATATATGTTTTTTCACCTTTCCGAAAGCTACCGCTAGATGGTAAGCCGGGATGTATCAATTTTGAGTAAATTAGCGTCCTTAAATTTCGAAATATTGCAGTTTCAAGCATTTATGAAATTTACCGTTATATGAAAAGGGGCCGTAATTTTAGTCCGATTTCAATAATTTTCAACGTTTTGCTTTTATGCGGCAAGGACAATAAAAATACCGAGTTTGGTAAAAATTGGTAGAACGGTTACCGATATACATATATGTGATCATAAGTGGGCGGTGCCAAGCCCATTTTCAAAAATTTTGCCATAAACGTATTTCTTGGTAAAGAATTGTTGCAAGCTCAATTTTGAA
>NW_023459104.1:46124-70300 GCF_013731165.1 Rhagoletis pomonella | reverse complement strand
TGCTTTTTAGTTGCAACAAATGAGTCCATACATATTTATGTACATACCAGAGCTGTAAAACTGTGAAATCATTTGAAATTAAAAATCATCAATTTTATGCTATTATGTTTTCATTGAATTTTTCCTTGTTGGGGAATGTGGCTTATAATTTTCCAATTCTACATTCACTCAAAGTAGATACGATTGCACACATTAACATATTCAAAGAAAGATTGAAAAAACTGAATGACGAAACATTAACTTTTAACACTGAATAAGCATTCAGATGAATGCAGCTTTGGCTATGTGTGCACACATTCATTCAGTACCAATCAATCGATATAAATATTCTAAATACACAAAACCCACTGAAAAATACGCAAGGTTGAATTTTATTGAACAGATTTCAAAATTTCAACTCGAAAAATAGTTTATTGAGCGTTATCATTAATTTGTTTCACTTAAATTTGTACAAATATTTATAATAAATGAAAATATTAATTAGAGAAATATTTTTCTGCCAAGAATGTCATTAGGAAAAATGTTAATTATTAACGATTTTTACATCTCTGTTTCGAAAATTGTCAGCTTTCTAAATAAGTATTACCAATGTACCAATAAAAGGTATGTGCAGAAATTATTACATATGTACATACCTATAAATCTACGTTAAAATAAGTAAACAAATTTAAGCGCTTCTAATTCTAACTTTAGATATATACATTTTATTACTTATTTAAAAAATTCTTAATACAAGTTTCTTCGTACTTTTTTCTTCGCTATTGGGTCAAGCATTTAATAAAGATTCTAAAACCTGATTTGTGGGTTTGTGGTGGTTCCTACCATTTACAATAAGTTGCAAATTATCAACTTTTCTCAAAAAAAGATTTAAAAAATCTGTGTGCAAACCCCTTTTTATTTTAGTGTGGTAGAATCGAAAAAAATGTGGTAGATTTGAATAAGATGTGGTAGATTTTCCAATTCATATTTTATTGGGTATACATATCGCACACCGTCGTCAAAAGAAGCACAACTCAAAAATTAAATCGGGAAATATAATTGCTAGTGGATCGTACAGATTCCACGCAATTGGTGCAAAAATAAGTATAACATTAGTTTTCTAGTTAGAGAATATAATCATGAAGAAAATAATATTTTATTTGTATGCAAAAAAATCGACCAAATTATTTTCCCATTGCATAATACTTTAGCAAATATAAATAGGCGTATTTTTGAAATATTAGAAAGTTAAGGCACAGATATATTTAAAGCAAAATTTATGATGTACCTTTTTAAAAATCTATTGATTAATTTTTATATTTCAAATTACAATTGAGTTGAAATTCTAGAGTTATGTGAAAATTGTAAACAAATGTTCTGTCTAAAAATGTGGTAGATTTTAAGCCTTGTGTGGTAGATGTGGTAGACACCCAAATTTAAAAAAAAAATACGTGGTTGATCTACCACACATGTGGTAGAAGCTTGCACACTGTTCTAAACGTATGTTTTGAGCAAATTGATGTTTAAAGCTAGCAATATATCCCATGTCCATTTTCCAAAACTATAATAATAAACATGGCAGTTTTTAAGCAATTTGGTTCCTGTAATTAAGGAAATATTGTAGTTTTGGCATTTTTCGAAATTACCATTTTATGAGAGGGACCAGGTTATTGTTCGACTTTTGTATTTTCAATACCCTGCTGCCCTAGATAAAAAAAACCCTCGTACAGAATTTCGTTGAGATATCTCAACTTTTGCTAGAGTTTTCGTGTACGCAAATAAACGGACATGGACTAATCATCTTCTCTTTTTATTCTGAGCATTTTTATGTATATATACATACATAAGTAGTACATACGAACATAAATGTATGTATCCATTTCGATTAATTTTGGTTGTTCCAAATATACGTTATTTGAAAAAAAGTTATGGTACCCTCTTGCAGAACTGCGTTGTAAATATGTTTAGGAAACATTTAAATTAATAGTCTATTAAAAAAGTTGCTCAAAGTAATGGAACTCCTCAACCCCTTAAAAAAAAAACAGGAACCCTTCTGAAATTTTGTTTTGAAAGTGTTCATATTTGAAAACTGAAAACAATCACAGTATACAGCAAACCAGCCATTGACAATATGCTTATTTGAAAACTAATACATGAAATGTTGTGAATATATAGGATTTTTTTGTCATTAACCCATAGGCAACAACTGGTGCAAAAGTACCTACAAATGTTTGTTGATATATTTGAAATGTAAATTTGAACAGCAAAATTCATAAAACAAATTATAATAAAACAAAAATATTGTTAATTACTACGTGGGAGGTGGGCGTGGTTATTGGCAGATTTCGACAAAATTTAACACTAACCTAAATTATACCAAAGGCAACTTCGACACCGACTTTCGTTAAAATAACTAAATTATGTTCGAGTTAGCGTGCTTACAAACAGAGAGGGCTGAACTAGTTCATCTCGTCATTCTGAATATATGTGTATATACATACATACATTTTATACGGTTAACAAACGCGCTCGCTTATTTGCATAAACCGTCTTTACTTGCATTAATTCATGCATTATCCTCCTTCAAATGTGAATAATCGGCTGAACAAATACACACAAATTACGTGCATTTGAAAATTGGAGAGCTGTACCATAAGCTAAGTAATACTTCTTTTACCGCCTAATCGATGGGTCCATTTTACAAAGTCAGCCCACCATTATTCACTCAAAGTTGTGTTCAGAACACGGTTTGACTTATGTAGGAACTGCATCCGGTCATAATTGCTAACGCTTCACGCTTCATTTGCTTGGAATTTCGTGTTTCTCGTTATTTTATTTTATGTGACTTGAAAATATTTTTCACTATAAGAAAATATTTAAATTGGATTTCATTTGGGTTAACGAAAACGACAACTGTGAAAAAATATCAACCAATACATTCAAACAAAATGCCAAATAAGCATGTTTACATTTTTTGTTTTGGCTACCTGGATCACTGTATACTGTGAAAAAAATATTTAGTACAAAAATAATTGTGATAAATCAATTTTGTATATTCTTCTGCGAAAAAATGTCTACAATCGATGATGTATATGTATACATATCAAGATGTGTCTGTTTTGCTCTACGGTTGCGATAAGTTGCTTTGGAATAAATAATATTGCACGAGTCATTGGCTTTGGGTTAGTGGCAGAAAACTTCAATACATAAGTACATATACTTTGAAATAAAATATTTGTTTTTGTTTCAATTCCAGATATGTTCAAACTTTAAAGTATAAAATATATCAACCCTGGGAACAAATTATTGGTACTGAATGGTAAAAAAAAAGTGTGCATTCATTCTAAATATACAATCATGTCTGTGTGCGAATGCTTCTGTTACATTCACATTCTATACTGAATGTCAATCTACCATTCAATAACACAACACAGTTTCTTTGTTTTCAAGTATTTTAAGCCACTCAGTAATGAGGTTTTTTTTTATACAAACAAACAATCAAAATTTTGAAAAGAATGCCGAGTGAATGCAGATCCTATTGATTCAATCATTTTACAGCTCTGGTACATACATAGGTACAAAGCCGTATGCGTGTGCGGAGTTTAAATAATCGCATTTCCTCTTACTATGCATATGCCTAAATGTATGCAACCATTGGGCAAGCAGACACAGGGTGCTTCTAATGAAAATAAAAATGTTATGCTGAAATACACATGCTAAGCCCTTCGAAATTTTGTGCTGGGATATGCGTTACAGCTTCGCAAATTTTACCCCTACCGAAACCAAAGATGTATACACATCAAAAAGTGTTACTTCATGTTACACCGCCGTCATGTCACCGCCGTCGGTGCAATGATTTCGATAGCACAACAAACGCCAACTCCTGGGCATTCCCACAGCTTGCCGACACCAGCTATTATATCACGTGTGAATACAACTGCGGCTAAATTTGGTTATTATCAGTGCAATAGTACCATGTCATTGGCAGAAAGACTAAGGGCTGCTGGCACAAATAAATCGCCCAGAGATATAGCCAACGAAATAAATAAACATGGTATTCAATCGCTATTTGTGGCTTATAGCGCAGTAAGTCAACGACGTAGCGTAAACGTAGGTTGACGTACGTAGTAGCATATCAAATTTACTGTTGATAGAGAGAGAGAGAAGCAACGGCAATGTCATGATTCAATAATGAAAGGTTTTGTAAGAAAAACTTTCTCTCGCTCTAATTTTATCAATGACACTCCCACCCTACTCCTAAAAACAAAAACAGTGATATTTCTTTTCCAAATTTCTTTGCAAGTTTTAAGAACATTTTTAAATTGTTAGTAGTGAAATTTTTACTTTTTAAATTTGAAGAAATGTTTGTTCTGCATTCGCTGGCGCCAACAAGACAAAATGGGTGAGAATCGTTGGACTACAGAAATTCAATGTTAAGAGACGAAATTCCCTTAAATGCCGAAATGTATTTGTCGATATTCGTGGAGACCTCTTGATTCTGCCAAGTCGCTGTAAAGTAAAGCGTTCAATGAGCCAACGAAGGTATTTAGGTATTGTACTCCACGACACAATCCTGGTGTCTCCGAATGAGATTTTGACGCAATATAACATTGCCAAACCGCATCCATAGGCCCAATCGTCACACGACAGCTCGGTTTAGTCAATGGCGCGATGTAATTGCACACTTAAAAGGTGTACGCACGAGGCGAATGTTGGCTGGCGACCAACTTTATTGAAAGCGATTAGCTGAAAGTAGAATGCAAAGTTGAACAATACAAACGCCTTTTTATGGCGAATATTTTAATATTTTTTTATATTTTGATATTTTTAGTCATTCAAATTTTTTTTCGTGCAACCCGGCGGGAGTTGAACGCAAAAGTTGCCTGAAAAATCGCCTCGTGCGAAAGCCCCATTACGCCACTTCTCATTTGACGATGTAGATCACGTTCCCTATCTCAGTCGTTCAGTAGCTGCGTGCTCTGAGTTCGTCCGGCACCAATCGCCAACTGCGGCTGTGCAAGCCAGTGTTGAATATTTTCCCCAGAACATAAAAAGTGCGACATCAAAGAATTCGAAACAATCGAGCCATAACCGCGAAAGAAACGTAAGCTCCAAATTTTTTTATTTGCCGTTTTTTTGTTTAATAAATATTGCATATTTTCCGCAAACAAATAGCTTCTTCATGTCCATCAACTGGCAAACAAATACAACAAAAAAAAAGCTGAAAGTGGACCATCCATTCTCGAGTTATGCGCCATCTGACGTACGCAAGTTTGGTATAAACATAGAAATATTTATTTTTAATAACAATAGGGGGTTATATTCGATGTAAATAAGCTTGTTTAAATTAAATAATTAAATCAAATTCGTTTTTGTTTTAAAATACCACCATTCACTATTATCCACACGTTTTTTATAGAATTTAGCTCCCATTTTAGGAAGTGTGATTGAATTCTTCCCCTTTTTCTTCTGCTTCCAAAAACCATCCCTGTGGGTGGGAGTGCCAAATTTTAGAAAAAAGCTACTTACAAAACCTTTAATAATTGAATCATGCGGCAATGTGTTTTCCTTAACACGCGAATCCCATAAGGTAGATCGTGTCTACGTCAACGTACGTCTACGCTACATCGTTGACTGTTTGAGCTTTTAAACTGCGGTTGGAAGTGCGCGCTTCATTAATGTGTTTCTCGAAAGGTATACAGTTTATGGTTATGTTAGTGCAAATATTTACAACAATTTTTATATCAAATTAGCAGAGCACCCGCCGTCGTTCGGGGTAAACAAATAAAAATATAAAACAAATATTCAGTTTAGCATAATTTAAAGGAGACAAACTATTTTCTTTGTTTACATCAAGGCATCGTTATGAGCCATACCTTTAGCTTTATCGTGCTTCAACTAATATATATTAATCATCACTTGTGCTATAGATTTTGTTCCATTATTAATATTAGGTGGATTAAGGTAACGATCAAATTTCTAAATTAAAATTAGTCTACTACGGGACATTCTGTTTAGCTGCCTATTCGATTAGCTGTTTTAGTACAGTTGCACTTTTCTGGTAAAATGCTTAATTCGGAAGAGAGTTTTATTCAGTATGAATGAACACTTTTCGTTTAACAGCATCGCGGGATTAAAAAACGATTTAATCTTTACATTTCAAAATAATCTAAAGGTAAAGTTAAAAAAAAAACAAGTAAGAAAGTCTAAGTTCGGGCGGAGCCGAACATTAAATACCCGGCGCAGGTATTAAATATATGTTTTTTCACCTTTCCGAAAGCTACCGCTAGATGGTAAGCCGGGATGTATCAATTTTGAGTAAATTAGAGTCCTTAAATTTCGAAATATTGCAGTTTCAAGCATTTATGAAATTTACCGTTATATGAAAAGGGGCCGTAATTTTAGTCCGATTTCAATAATTTTCAACGTTTTGCTTTTATGCGGCAAGGACAATAAAAATACCGAGATTGGTAAAAATTGGTAGAACGGTTACCGATATACATATATGTGCCAAGCCCATTTTCAAAAATTTTGCCATAAACGTATTTCTTGGTAAAGAATTGTTGCAAGCTCAATTTTGAATAAATTATATTTAATATTTACTGTATTATCGAAGATTTTGTATTTCTCTAAATTACCGTTATATGGGATGTGGCGTGGTTATTGTCCGATTTTTTAAATTTTCGGCCATTTAGTATGCTGTACCAAGGTTAACAACTGTGCCAAGTTTGGAAGAAATAGGTGCAGCGGTTACCAAGATATACACATGTAACCAAAAGTGGGCGTGGCTACGCCCATTTTCCAAAAATTTTTAATATTCTTACTTTTCGTCTGAAGGTTATTGTAAATATTAATTTTGAGTGAATTATCTTCAGTAGTTACTAAAATATCGCAGTTTTCGTATTTCTGGAAATTACCGTTACATGGGAAGTGGGCGTGGTTACTGTCCGATTTCATTCATTTTCAATACCAACCTACCTTGGATTAGTGTCTGTTAACCAAATTTCGTTGAGATATCTTAATTTTATCTCGAGTTATCGTGTACACGGACGGACGGACAGACAGACATGGGGTAATCGACTTCTCTATTCATTCTGATCATTTATGTATACATTTGTCTATATCTATCTTGATTCGTTTTGGCTGTTACAAACAACCGTTATGTGAACAAAATTAATATACCCTTGGGCACAAGTGCGCTCGGGTATAAAAACACACACAGTTTTAAATATCCGAGTTATCTAATAGATGAATACATATATCGTCATTAGACACGAATAAAGGCGCGACCTCAAAAGTTTACCGCGAAAAAATGCGCACAATAAAAACTTCAGCGAAGAAAGTCTCTTACCATTATGGTGACCATATTAACCAACGTAATATAAAGGACATTTTTCCCAATGATTTTAGAATACAAACATACAACTTGTATGATGGTAATTTAGATCAAATATTTGCCAGTTAATTATATTATTAAATTGTACAAGTTCCTCTTCTCGAAAGGTGCTGTAACCGGATTTTACCCTATTCCGAAAAATGAAACCAAATCCTTATCAAGGACTTCGCCATCTTTGGTGCCCCAATGCGTTTATTGTTATTGTTATTTTTTAGTGGATCTCAAAACTTAGCGTGCAACACGATCCTGGCCACAACTTTCCCTATGCTTTTGTCAACAATAAATTTTACTCAAAGTATATTAATTTTTCTGGGATAATGTCTAAATATTAGTTAAATTTTTCAATTACATATTTTACCCCTTATCAGTATTATCAAGGATTCGTGACCCTTAAGTGGGGTGCGAAGCAAACTGACGAAGGTTTTCATTCTGTTTTATTATGGACATTTTTATTTTTACATATTCTATGTTTAAAAATTTACCTCTGCAAAATCCAAAGCTATTTTAAAGGACAGTTTAACAGGGGGTTAAAATAAAGGACTGTCCTTTAAAATAAAGGACGGATGGTCACCGTACTTAACATAGTTGACGGCGCAGAAAGACGCGTTAAAATATTTGACGCGTAAACTTATTTTCGCGGTCAACTATGTTTGCGGATGTAATGGTATTTATTTATTTATTTAAGATAATGTACGGTAAGACATGAAGTCTTTTCAATGTACATATTTGACAATTTAATCACAAAAATTTACTTAAAATAACGATGGCTAGAATTTAGCTTTAAATTAACAATAACAGAAAAGTAATACATATACTAGAGAAGAGGGAAACAAGAGAAAAGAAAGGGTACCACACACAGAGGTTTGTAACTGGCGTTTTAAAGCATCTAGTCGATTTTATACATTTAATTGACACTGGTAAAGAATTCCACAGTCTGACAAAGAACAGTCTAGAGGCTGTTAATGTTTTATATCTTGGAACAATGATATGCGTGCGAGATGACTGAACAAAGCTCAATTTTTGAAAAAGATAGCCAGGCTGACGGTATCTTATTATTTTAAATAAAAATAAGATATTGCGGACATTAAGGTAGCTTTCCAAGCTGAACCCAAGACAATTATTTACATACAACGAAACATGATCAAACTTTCGTTTAAAATATACATTCCGTAAATAGTTTTTGGGGAATAATGCTGAAGTGACAGTAGTTGGCCGTAGCATAAATCGATGATTACGCGTCTTTCTTCGCCGTCAACTAGGTTACGCGTCTGTCTTCGCCTAAGTTTTTCTTAAGCGCCTTTTTTCGTAAATTTTTTTTTATGCGTCTTTTTTCGCCGTCGTAACACTAGCGCGCCTTTATTCGTGTCTATTTATTTATTTATTTATTTATTTATTTGGTCTACAGAAAAATGTTTTCTTACAGACAAATTAGAATAGAACATTTAGATACATAGTAATTTATAATAATTATATAGTAATAATAATAATAACAGCATAAAATAACAGGTTTGGTAGCTGGGGAGGCCTAGACTTCAGTCTACTTTTGTGTGCGGCGCACAGTGCCGCCTAAGTGGGCAAAAATCGTTAAATTCCTTCTCTGCAATGTGAACTTGTTTGGTATTTTTGTAAAGACAATTTATCCACTAAAAAGAATTAAATAGGCATTTCCCTAAAAAATTAATTATATGCCGCCAGGAAGCCACTAAAGTCGACAAATTTTATGCTAAGAATTTTAATAAGAGCATAGCCATGCGTAAGCTCTTCACAGAAAAAAATGTCAAAAATATATTCTTTGAAATAAAATGTTTGTTTGACGTTCCCTGTTTCTATATAGATAGTAGACAATTACAGAAATTTAAAATTTTGGAATAAAATTAAACTCAGGGTGTCCCTGCGCTATTCCAGAAAAAAAAACAATTTTTTTAAACAAAATTTCAAAAATGCTTAATTTTAATGGAATGAAAATAGGTTATTTTTTATTATTTGATTAAATAGTACGGGCTTTTAGCTTTCAAAAGAAGAAATAAAAACCTGCTCATATTTTGCACTTTCTGAAGTAATGCGTTTTTCGCTAATGCATAAAGTAATTTTTAATATTTTGTCAGTGCTTTGAGATCTCCACGATTCGTTCCATTTTCAAAAATGAAGTGTCAGATTAAAAAGCTTGACCTATGGACAATAGAAGGTAAATTTTTTTTTTTAAGAGTTGTCACCTGTTAAAAAATAAGATTGTTAAAAATTAAATTCAAATTGTTTTATGAGTTAAATGAATTATTAAGAGAAGGGTATCAATGGAAATGTGTATTATCTACATGTATAGAGTTGCCACCTGTTTAAAAAATCAAATTCTGCTTGAATTAAAGGAATTAGGTAATTGAAATAGACATGTACCACCATAAGGGAGTCAGACGAAAGAGGTTTAAGAAGGTTTTAGCTTAAAAATATTACGAATAGAGTTGCCACCTGTTTGTAAATTCGAATTTAGTTAACCTAAAATAATAATTACGTCAAACCATAGGATTACGCCATCGTATTTATTATTTTATTACAAATACATACATTGTCAATCAGTGATTTGTTCTGATTACATTCCTTTTAAATTACTGGTTTCTTAAATTAACACAGGAATGGTTTTACTCTTCACTTATTTCTTGCTAAATATGTCAAAATTTTTCATTTGTCAGATACTCATATTGATATATACATGTTTTGTTTTTTAAACATGTGGCAACCCTTCTGCGTGTCGTTTAGAAGTAAAGTATTCTCAAAACTAGTTCAATTGATACTCATATTGTAATATCTAATTCATTTAACTTATTAAATAATTTTAATAAAATTTCTAACAGGCACTTTTTCACTTTTGAAAATATAACGAACTATATGTACATACCTATGTAAAAGCAAGAACCCAAATTTTCAACTTCAAATTGCATTTACAGTGAAAGTATGGAAAGTTATCAAAAAATGAATTGCATTTTTGAATTTAGCGTCCTCATTTTTACTAAGCAGCGAATTTTCATTTAAATCCGTACATAATTCTATTTTTGCCCACATTTTATGTGGAGGGGAAGCACTGTGCGGCGGGCGGAAAGACCTAGTTTCCGCTCCGCACTGCGGACAGGCTGTTGATCAAGGTCGGTAAGGCCGGGTTTCCGATCCATGTTCCCGAAGACATTACTTTGTATGTGTGGCAGGCGGGAAGCTCTGGTTTCCGCTCCGCGCTATGAACAAGCTGTTGAACATGGTCGGAAAGAACGATTTTCCGATCCATGTTCCCGAAGTCATTACTTTGAATGTGTGGCAGGCGGAAAGCTCTAGTTTCCGCTCCGCACTGTGGACAAGCTGTTCAGCATGGTCGGTCGGAAAGAACGAGTTTCCGATCCATGTTCCCGAAGTCATTATTTTGAGTGTGTGGCAGGCGGAAAGCTCTAGTTTCCGCTCCGCGCTGTGGACAAGCTGTTGATCATGGTCGGAAAGGCCGAGTTTCCGATCCATCCGTATTGTCTTACGCGGTCGCGAAAATATACGAAGCCGATTACAGTTGTACTAAGCAGTCATAGATATTGTGTAATTTATCGTTCCCGGTTAAAGATATTAATTTATTTAGTTACAAAAAAGCGATACACGTTTACGTTTACCTCATAAACTGAACAGAAATACCGTTCAACCAGCTGAACGATAAGGTGCAATGTAAGGGTTTACATGTTATTTATTCAAAATCTTGAGTAAGGTTTTCTTAAGGGTAAAATGTGAGTCGGAGGTGTCAAACTAGTAGTAATGCTTATTGAAGTCCTGGCATAGGCAACGAAAAGCATCATGCATTTCAAAATTTGTTCTACAAATAGTTAGGTTAATGGGCTTGTAATGTCAAGAAGGCCTAGAAGGAATACAAAACGTGATCTGGTTCATTAAAAAGGGACTATTAACCATCCCGTTCAAGACCTTAATCATGAACAAAACCACGAGCATCTATCTACGGCTGTGCAGCGTTGGCAAATTTATGAGCTTCAAGCGGCTTTTGTACGATGGGAGATCTAATGTCGAATCCCAAGGCAAATTATTTAAGGCGAATAATAAGAATTGTTTCTGTACCGACTCGAGTCTTTCAGAGTGCGTTTGATATCTAGGATTCCATACGACGGACCCGTATTCTAAGATCGGCCTGACTAGGGAGGTGAAGAGAGCTTTAGTGGCATAAGGATCTCTGAATTCTTTAGCCCAACGCTTGATGAAAGCAAAGACGCCCTTGGCTCTATTAACACAAGAGTTTACATGGGACTTGAATTCAAGCTTAGAGTCCATGGTTACGCCTAGATCGATGAAATTAATTACCTGATCAACACTATGTTCACAAATGTGGTAGCTATATGATTGAAAGGGGTTTCTAGAGAAACACATAAACTTACACTTTTTCAAGTTAAGTGACATAGAATTTACTTCGCACCATTTAAACACATTACTAAGGTCCACCTGTAATTGTTTCCTGTCTCCTGGGGCACCAATGAACTTAAATAACTTAACGTCGTCTGCGTACATTAAGCAATTCGAATACTTCAAAATATTTGGAAGATCGTTGATGAATAAAATAAACAGAAGGGGACCAAGGTGGCTACCTTGAGGTACAGCTGACGTCACATGAATTACACGAGATGAACATTTTTTAAAGATAACCCTCTGTTTCCTGCCAATAAAATAAGAAGAAAGCCAGCGCAGCAGGATTGGAGGGAAACCAATTTTATCAAGTTTGTATATTAGAGTTGAATGTGATACTTTATCAAAAGCCTTGCTGAAATCAGTGTAAATGACGTCAGGTTGATAATTACTTTTGAAACCATTATTCACATTTGTAGTGAATTCAAGAAGGTTTCATACAGTTGATTTACCTTTACAAAAGTCGTGTTGTGATACATCGATAACAGGTGTTATGGAATACGATAGTTCTACCGTAACGATTTCTTCAAATAATTTAGGAATGGCACACAGTTTAGCGACTCCCCTATAATTCGCAATAATCGACCTGCTTCCATTTTTATAAAGCGGCAAGATATACGACTCCTTCCACAAAGACGGGAAAACTTCTTGCTTTAGAGAAGCATTGAAGATGTTTGTTAATGGCTTATATAGATAATCAGCACAACTTATTATGACACAGGAGGGAATACATCCGGGCCGCTTAGAAAATAATTTTTTAAACTATTCAAATGAAGAACATTGTCAGCGGAGATTGAAGGAATACGGATGTGGTCAAACTGTGGGAGTGGAAAAGGATAGCTAGAAGTTTTTTCATTTGGCTCGACAGAATAGTTCGATTCAAAATACATAATTTGCAAACATATCAGCAATCATATCATCATCACTAGAAATAACATCATCTAATTTCAGTGTTGAGGGAAACTAATTTATTTTACGTTTTGAGTTAACAAAATGATACAAGGACTTGGGATTAGAAACGATGTTAATGCGAGTTTTATTAATGTAATTCCTGTAACATTTTCTGTTTAAGGCGTTGTATTTATGACGAAGGATGGAGTACGCGGCGTAGTGAGAAGACAGGCCTGATTTTTTATAAAGTTGAAATGATTTAGTTTTCTGATTTTTTAAATGCTTTAGCTCTGAGTTAAACCACAACGAGTTACGAGGTCCGGTATTTTCTTTAACAAGAGGAATGAGTTTACTGAATATATTATTCAAGATTTTACTAAAGTGTAAGGCACTGTTCTCAACATCCCCATCGTACTCAGGCCAGATTATTTCAGATATAGATATTTTAAGCTTGTCGTAGTTAGCGTATTTGAAAGAATATCGCTGACCTTTCGGCTTTCTAGTTTCTGGACAATAACATGAATCGTAGGATGGTGCCAAGGACAACTCAAGTGGTGGGTGATAAGGGTCTATAGGTATGACTAAAGGATCGCCGCGTATTATAGTGCATTTAGCAGTATCATCAATAAACGCTAAATCAAGACATTTACCTAAGTTGTTGATAACTGAATTAATCTGATATAGACCTAGATCGGAAAGTTCCCGAATCCCAGAAAACACACGCTAGATTGAAATCACACAACTATCGAATCGGAGGGCTTGGCCATGGCAAATGAAGAGAGCAATAATGAAGAATGTTTGAAGTAAACCGACGGGTTTGAGTTTGGTGGAATATAAATTGCAACAAGAAAAACACTACTTGAGGGGCATCGTGAACATAACTTTTTCAGAGGAAAAGTCGGTCTGAACAGCTATTCACCCTCATTGCGAGAGTCATGTCGAATGCAAGTCGTTTTTCGAGAGTCGAATCGTATCGAAAATTTCACGTCATTGCCTAAAATTTCCACTCGACTAGTGTATTAAAACCGAAAAACTTGGCGGCACTGTATAGTTTTCGACGATTTTGGTCGTTTACTTATTTCAGTACGACAATAGACAATGCTACTGTTGTCGAGTCGTACAATTTAGTCTAATTTACGACTTACGCAATGAGGCTGATTAAAACACCCCCACCTTTTCTATCTAAACGATCATTTCTAAATATTTCATACTTACTACACAATATTTCACTATGAAACACATTCGGTTTTAGCCAAGTTTCAGTAAAAACCAAAATTTCATAATTTAAATCAAAAGACTTTAAGTACAGCTCAGTTAATTTTGTATTTAGACCTCTAACATTTTGGTAATAAATATTGAAGAAAAAATTACTTATAAGTTTTTTGATCCTGAGGAGGGAATTTGAACAGTATTTTCATTCCGAGCTCGAGGTTTAAACTCAAACTCACGAACTAAACCACCATTGGGCCAGAATGAACCATCAACATGTTTGGAAAATGATCGGCGGAAATATCAATTTTGAAGGAAGATATGCTTCTTTCGTATGAAAAATTAAATTTTCTAATAGCTATGTGCCAGGGATTAAGCTCTGATGTTATATAAAACTTAGCATCTTCTACCGACGTTTCACTAGAAAAGCGCGAAGCAAACACAGATTTATTCGCAGGAACTACTATTAATTCTTTCGGTAACGGAGAAGGCCCACTTCGAGATGTAGGTTCAGACACAGCTGTCTTTTTTGCTGCAGCCCTTGTAGTGACACCTGAGGAAGATGCAGTTTGAGATAACTCAACACACGGAGAATTAAAACTTATTAATTCCTTATTTAAGCCGGGAGTAGGCGAAGAATCAGTTGCCGGAGTGTCAATGTCTAAAGCAATGTGATTAGGAACAATGCTGTCTCCTCCATGCTTTCGCTTTTTTGAAGCTTGGGTGATGGAGAGGATGAAGATTCAATGCACTTAAAGTCTTTAAATGCATCTTCATATCACTTAAACTTTTCGTTTAGAAGTTTTAACTCCTTACCCAACTCCTGGAAGCCACTTCTGGCGCTCCTAAACATTTTACAAAACTCAACTTCAGTTGGTCTGCACTTCGGGCAAGACCAACGAACACCTTTGTTATCGGTTATGATATCGGCCACCCTACCACTGAGACCAGCACATTTTACGTGAGCTAAGTCATCACACAACCAACACGCAACGCAACGCTCTAAGTCGTTTTTAATGTTACATTTTTCAAAACAACAGGATGAATACATTGCAGCGCGAAGTAGTAACAATTTGTATGTATGCACAAGAAAAACTCACAGTGTACGCTTTTAGTACGATAGTAGCAAAGATGAGCGTTTGAGAGACACAGAAGTCTAGGTATTGTAAGTTCCATGGTTAGAAACCGTGCTGTACTTAACAGTTTTAAAGCCACTGCGCCAAGAAGCTTAAAAGCATAAAAGCAAGCGAAAATCAGCTGTTTGCAGGAAAATTATTTGATCGATGATAAGCAAAATGTATGATAAATCGCGGAAGATGGGGAAAATGCACCCTCACGCAAAACAACAATAATGCACCAAAAGAGGCAAATATGCTCAAGGAATGACAAGAATATTAATTTTTAATTTTTAATCCACGCCCTGTATGCATATATGTAATACTTCTATATTGGCAGTAATCTAACTTCTCAATGTGTAAGCATTCCGAAATCAAAGCGAGACAGTCTAGTACCGTTTTTGTCAATGTATTGTGTACTTGAGTGCCGTTTTTGTATATGTGTTGTGTACATGTTTATTTATAAACGTATGTGTTCCTTTTCTTTCCTGTATAAATTACACAAATTAGAACTGCTTAGCACTTAGATAAACAAAGTAACTTTAGGAATTCTTTCAAACGAATGTTTAAGCGACCGCACAGTACGAACGTTTAGTTTGTTTGTTGGCAACGGAATTTTCACCGAATGAGGACGCAAGAGAGAAAAATCGAAGAAAACTTTTTTACATTGTGAACCGGAAGAAAACTAAAATTCTTTGCTTGAACGAGTCATGCTTGCATGGTGTAGGGCGAAATTGGAAAAGTGGGTTTGAAGAATATTTGACAAGCCGCTTGTGCGGTGTATTTCGCTCTTTATAAAACTTCGGAAAGCTTTCTGTTAAAAAATTTGCAGAGCGATTTAACAACTCTGTTATGTAAAACATGGTTGCATTTGTGGTCTGTAAATATATCGAGAGAAAATTCCTCAAAATAAAAATCATCAAAAAATACTTAAGCGCACCCGAAATTCCTCAAGTTTTGAGGAATTACTCACAAAGTGGTCACACTGCTTTAGACACTACTTTTTCATATTTTCTTTTATTCCGAGTAGAAAAGAAGTGGTGTTATTCAGAAAATAAAATTTTCGCAACGTTTATAAAAACCGTACAAAGAATTCACACTGAAATGGTAAGCGATCAAATGCCCACGTACAAAAATTTCCTTGCGATAAAATCTCGTATGCGAGCGCCAGAGCGCAGGTATAGACGTGCAGCAAGAATGATAGAATCATGGATGCCAACTCATTATATCTTTCTCCCCATTGGCCACAGCGAAATTTCCCGATTTAAGCCCTGTATGCAGCTCTCAAGAAATGGTCAAGAAAAAATTGCCATTATTTCGCGTGTGTGTCCAAGGAATTTTGACATTTTTGATACCTCACAGCCTGTTGCCTCACTCTTTCCTCAAGAAATAATGGAACGGGCATATATTTCTGTTGCAAGCCTGGGTTGCCTTGTTCTCTTTTTTCACTAAAAACTTTAGAAAACCGTAGTAGAAAGAAAGAAGAAAATTTCTTAGCCATTTCTTGTACGTCATTTTATATGGAGTTTGTGCTTTTCCTGAAAGCTGCATACAGGCCTTTACGGTGAAATTCCTCGCAATGGCATGATTCCATTAAAAACTCAAATTTTTTACATAAATACTATATTTAAAACTAAATTTTTTAACTTTTTTTTTGTAAAAATATATCTTATTATATAACATGCGCTATATAAGTCAAAGTTTAAAACTTTCGGCAAAACTCACAAATTAAAAAAAAAATCATCAAAATTATAAACTTTTTACTCGTAATTTTTAGAAGCCAATTTAATTTTTGTATAATAATGAGCACGTTTGAAGGGCTTAAAATTGCGGTTTATTTTTGGTATTTTTTTTGGGTAGGGCCTTTCGCACTTTTTTCCACTCGATTAAATACATATTAGAGATTAGACATATGTATGTATGCACATATATAGATATTATTATTATTTAACGTTAGTTAATGAAAATATAATTGCATATATTAATAAATGATTGCCTTAATTAATATGTATATATAAATTAATATAAGTAAAATTAAAAGAAAAAACGGCAACCTGGAGCAAATAGTTCATTTAGAATTTCGAACTAGTTCGTTCGATCAATTCAATGATGTACTGCATTGAACTAATTAGTTCGTGAACTGCCGAACTGTACTGAGTAAGCGAATTAAATTCGCCTTGATTGCTGACATCAAAGTTTTTATAGTGCTGCTAATGCGAAATTGGCAGTGTTGCATTTATGACTTAAAAATAAAATTTTACAAAAGTATTATGCACTCTAGGTAAGTTATTTAGGGCCGTTTTCTCGACGTGCTTGCTAAAAATTGGCGTCCGGTCTGCTTTATAGACTTTTTATCGATTGCCTGTTATAAGTATGTTAGCGAAAAAGCTGACAGGCAATCAAAGCACCGGCTATCTTTAACAGGTAGACTAGAAAACGGCCCTTACGGCCAATTTCACGAAAGCGATTTAAGTGAAAAATGATTTTAATTTTTTGAATTTTATATGTAAATTGACAGAAAATAAAAAATCATTTTCATTTAAATTGCAGGTGAAACCGGCTGTTAATGATTTAAAATTAAATAGTCAAATTCCCCGCAAAAGGCAGCCATTGCCCGATTCCCCACAACGAGGCAAATTCCCTGCAAATCGGGGCATCGCTGGATAGAATACAAGATTGCGCCAATTGAGCTGAGAGCAACCGGGCGTGAAGTCATTAAATATCAAAATGAGAGAGCAAAATGAACTCGACAAGAAAAAGAGGAAGCAGTGAACAAAAGGCAGTATTGTCAAGTTTTAAATTTGAAAAAGCACCAAATTTTTATTGGTGTATTTTATGGACTTTATATGCATATATATATATTCAACAATTTTTATTGAACTTGAGGCCGTTTTTAATGAAAAACTTATTGTGAAAAAGCAACAATAATTTGAAAAAATGGTAGAAGTGATAGCTGTTTTGGAAAGCACCACATTTCCTCATCAGACAAATTTGGTGTATGCAAACTAAAAACAAAAGCACCAAAAACGCTCCAAGCACCGAACTAAAAAATTTTCGCGTTTTGAATACCCACTAAATTTGGTGCGAAGTTGCCAACAGTGAATGTAAACAAAAGTATGCTGTCAAATCGACGAAGAGAGGGTTA
Organism: Rhagoletis pomonella; assembly: GCF_013731165.1. Lineage (NCBI taxonomy): Eukaryota > Metazoa > Arthropoda > Insecta > Diptera > Tephritidae > Rhagoletis > Rhagoletis pomonella. The sequence continues at coordinate 52,134 of NW_023459104.1, read as the reverse complement.
GCGGTCCGCGAATGGCGCTAGATGAGTTACGATGCAGAAAATGAAGGTGACGTCATTCGCGGACCGCTAAGCCTCTCTTCGTCGATTTGACAGCATCCCCCCAATCGCTGGCGTCACATAATACTTTTGTTTACATTCACTATTGCCAACTTGATGCTTTTCGCACCAAATTTAGTGGGTATTCAAAACGCGAAAATTTTTGAGTTTGGTGTTTGGTGCGTTTTTGGTGCTTTTGTTTTTAGTTTGAAGACACCAAATTAGAAAATCTTAATAAATAGAAGGAGAATTCATAGCAATCGTAAGTATGGTAAGCAACTTTACAAAAATTTTAACAAAATCATGGCACAGTGACAATCATAAGCGAGAAAAAAATATGTGGCAGCACCTTCAATCATGCCAGAAGAAATCGACCGTCGCATAATGGGGCCGCTTCATACAAGTTATTGCTCAAAAGTCTGTAACCGGATTTTTCCCCCTGAAAACTACGAAGACACATCCAAAACGGAAATATAATATTATTTTTATAATATTATTTCATTATTTTGTGTACTAACACTGTTAAAAAAATTTTTTTTCTTGTTAAATTGAAAAATATGTAGAGAAAAATAATAAACCCAGATCATCCACTATTTCCAATAAGTCATTTCGTGTTCTAAACACTGAAAAATTAATTCATTGTACATTGATAATTGTAATTATGGTAACGGGCCATAAAGATTACTTAAAATAGAAACCATAACAAAATGGTACAAGGCACGATAAAAATTTTATTCGTGTATATAATCATCAGATTCAGGATGTGTATTTTAAAAAGCTCTTCTAAAAGCATGTCTTTTACTTCTGGATCAAATTATTTTCTTTTTACTGTTTGTAAAGGTCTTAAACTCGTAATATGAAGATTAGAAGAATAAAGTAGACGATGAAATACATCTTCAAGGTTAGCTTTCCTTGAAGTTTTTCGGCTAAAACGTTCACGATACGCTTTGAAATCTTTATTTCGTGATTCGAAAAAAACATGCGGCAGTCCAGAGAAGTTTCTTCAGATGGGGGATTAATAGTGTCGAGATCTTGTTTGGCTTCACTGCGCTTTCCACTAGCTCGCAGGCTCATTTGTGCTGCGAACGTTAATTGTTCGTGGGAATAATCTTGACGAAGCTAGGACGTTTTCCTACGTTTTTTCTAACCACGCTTTTTCCGATTCATAAAATCTATTTTTGTGTCTACCGCATCTGATCCATTTTAAGGTAATGTAGCTCTTGAAATTGCACAAACATATTTACAACTTCTTTCTTTCCGAAGCTGGGCAGTTAGTTTGGCTTGAAATATATTGTTCCACATCTCTGAACTTGCATTGTAGTAATTTATACGGGCTTTTAAAAAATATTTCACACAAATCCCGATTTTTAATGGATAAAAGGGTTCCGTCTGGAATAAAAGTTAACAGTATTGAAATAAATAATAAATACATACGGTATATACCATTCTCTTCTATTTAGTTTGAATTTTTCTTAAAGCACTCCCACTTGGAACATATTTTTGATAAAATAATGACAAAATGTGCCTGACAAAAATTTAAGTTCACGTTAAACCATATTTTTCTCAAAAATGCGCAACGTTCTTGTGCAAATCTTTTAACTTTACTTTTATATAAAGACTTGCGGTTATAATAAAAAAAGATTCGGAAAAAGAACCTCGCGCATTTTGGAAAAAAAACGAATTTAAAAACTCACTATGAAAAAAAATTGTTTATTAAATTTTTTTCCTTATATCTCAGAAACCATTGAAATTATGTAATGATGTAAAGTTGTAAAACAATCAGCACACGTTGCTTATTCAACGACATCGTTCCTTCTAAACTAATAGTAACCTTAAACATAACTGGTAATAATTCGGAATGTTTATACACGAGATTTGCTACTTTGTTATTATTCTGCTGGTATATATTTTTCATCTTAAATACCAACTTTTGAAAAATGAGTTTTGGGCATCGCCCTCTATGAAGAAGCCCCAGTGTGCGTCGTGCAAGAAACATTGATTTTTATTAATTTGAATCGGCATCCTTACAATAAAATTATGTATGCATATAAAGCCCATAAAATACACCAATAAAAATGTTGTGCTTTTTCAAATTCAAAACTTGGCAATACTGCCTTTGTTCGATGCTTCCTCGTTTTTTGTCGAGTTCGTCTTTTTCTCTCATTCTTCTATTTGTTGACGTCACGGCCAGTTGCTCTCAGCTCGATTGGCGCAATCTTGTATTCTATCATTCTTGGTATGCTGCCAAATCGACGAAGAGAAGGTTTGCGGTCCGCGAATGACGTCACCTTCATTTTCTGCATCGTGACCGCTAGATGAGTTACTGCACGTCGGGGACCTTCTCTTCGTCGATTTGACAGCATCCACCCATTCGCTGACGTCACACAATACTTTTGTTTACATTCACTGTTGCCAACTAAAGTTATATAATTACAATTATATGTGCATACAGATGTGTATGTATGTATAATACATATTAGTTAAAATGAAACTAAAATTAAATACTGAAAAAATACTGAATTGTGTAATATTTTTAATATCTTCACTGGTAAAGTGCTTCATGCACACAGAGCTCGATTTGTTATTTAATGCATCTCCTCGCCAGCAGAATTGCTTCCAATTTGTGTCCGTAGGATACAATTTTACAATTTGCCACTGCACACTTCATTTTGCTTAATACATAAATATGTATTAACGCACAAATATTAAAATTGTTATTTGGGTTTTCTCGTTTGCTCACAATTTCACAAAGAGGGGATTAGCCACAGTGCAGCGAACAAAGGTGGCGCCGTCAGGGGTACCGCTACTTTGGTTTTGCCGATTTTGACAGTTGTGGTAACTTGTAAATAAACCTTTGTTTACAAATCAGCGACAAAGAGAATTCTAATTATAAGTGAAAAATCTGTTTAAATGGTATTAATTTGCAATTTCTGAGTTGAAGACTGCGTAAAAACTAATAAAATGAAGTGCCGTGTGTTAAATTTCGACAGCCGTTAAGATTCGAGATGCGTAGATGATGCAAGTGTAGCACTGTGACGAATCGCTGCAGTTTGTGTACATAGGGCACGGTAAAGCCGTTCTCAAAATATATCTTTATTATTATATTGACAGCATTGCATCACAATGACTTCGCTTCTGCTCCAAGCATCCTCCTTTAGCAAGCTAACTAATCAATACCGCTGAGATGGTGCCGCAGTTTGCTGCATCAGCCTTAATTGCAAAGCAATAGAGTGCACTAAAACGTTTGCTGCACCAGCTTCGATTGCAAAGCAGTCGAGTGCACTAAAACGTTCACTATTCTCTAATAGATTATGTGAAAATGCAATATTTTCGCATTTAGCAAAATTAAAGCACGTTTTTCGCTGTAAAGTGAACTGTTTCGGCAGTTTCAACTCGTTCTTCTTTTTGCTCTATTCTTTGTTTACTTGTGGTACACAAATGTCAACGGCCAGGACGGCGCAATCTTGTATTCTATCATTCTTGGGGATTAGCGGTATCGCGATGGGCGTAATCTCTATTCTCTCAATCGTGATTCATGAGAATTGAGTATATTCATAATCTGAGATATTCACTGCCGAACATCTATAATAGTTAAGTGTTTTTGTGCTTAGTGCAACTTAAATACCTTAATATTTTTGTACTAAGTACTTAGTATTTACATACAATTTTTCCCATGACTGCAGACTGGCTGAAATTGACTTTTTTTGGCATAAATTCAAGATTTTTATAGCACTATATTCTTAATATCAGTTATTTTTATGGAAGTACATATGTATGTCAAATAACAGATATTAAATTTCAACCCTGTGCTCTCAGTGCGCTTTCAAAGTCATGTGTATGATTATCTGTTATTTTGTCAGAAATGGTGAAAAATTATTAGTCAATTGTGATGAGCTTGTGAAAGGTTGCGTTAACTTAAATAAACAAAATTAGATATGGAAACTAAAGGTCAAGGTATTTCTAATAAGAATTAGTTAAAATGCATGTCGTGCATGTGTTTGTTTGTTGTTATTTAATGTATTTGTAGTGCGTATTTAAATAAAAATACTAAACAATTTTTTGTGTTCCGTGGAGTAGAACTAGCAAGCTGACAAGTGATGACGCGAACTAATAATAAGAAAATGCTTAATAATAATTAGATTTTATTTGAGTAATATCAGTTTTTGCTCATTTTTCCAAAATTAACATTTCAAGCGAAGTACACGAAGAACTCTATGTATCCTCCTTACATAGAATAAAGCAAATTCGGGATTTTTTTCACCACGTTAATCTCGAAAACTACTGCACGGATTTGTCAAATTTATTTTTAATAGAGGTATTATCTTTAGACCTGAGAATTTCTATAGGGTTGCCATCTGCCTAAAAAAATGTTTAGATCCGCACCGTTCGTTGGATTACAGAAAATGAAGTGTCAATGGAAGGTGCTTGGCCTCTAGATGTCCAATAATGTATTATTTTTGTTTAGTAGGGCTGCCACTATTTTAAAAATTATAGTATCTTCACAGTTAGTTGGACTAAAAATGAGGTACAAAGTGAAAGGATACAGTCCCCGGACGTGCAATAAGCTTTTATTTTTTTAAGCGGGGATGCCACCTTTTTAAAAATTACTACCTTACATATACATATCCATTCTTTGTTACTGACATCAGAATTGCACAGTTCATTTAATTTAAAAAAATGAGGTGTCCAGAGCTTGGCCTATCGATATGCAATAAATTTTTATTTTTTTCGTAAGGGTTGCCACCTGTTTGAAAGTCGAAACGAAAGAATGATAAGAGATCTTTAGTTTGAATAGTTACGCTTTTTTGAGGTGTTTGAAGGAGATTGGTATCAATCGAAATGCGTTTGAAAGGCTTTATTCAGAACTATTTAGTAGTTAGTACTTAGGTAATTGAAATATGTATCACAATATGGGTGCCAGACTAAAGGGGTTTAAGCAAGTTTTAAAAAAGCTATGAGAAAGGCAGGGATGGAAAATAATCATTATTTTTTAAATTTAAATTTAAAAAATCAACATATTGTAAGTGTCGTACAGCAATTTTATGTATATTCACATATCTGTCTTTGTATTTCCTACCGTAATTTACAATGATTTTTATTTTTCAAGTTTTACTAATAAAAATTATAAATAATAATTAAAATATGATTTTTATTTTTTCGCTCAGGAATAATGATTACCCCTTGATTTTAAGTATTGTATATCCTCAATACGAAAAAAACACTAACTTACTGATCGTTTAATTTTGACGAATTTCTTTTTTGTGTGCTCAAACACGCTTTTTATGTGAAAAAAAACCTGCATGAGCGTGAAAAAATAACTGCCAAAAATCAACGGTAAGTCATAGCATCTTCAAACTTACACTTTGTTGTACTAAAATTAAACGGGCTACAAAACTGCTTACCCAAATTTTGTCTAAAGACGGTAATTAAAAAGTGAAATGTTTTTATAAAAATTTAGATAATTTTCTTTAACTTTGCGCGAAGTTTGGAACTCAAATTTTTGGAGTTTTGTTGCTTATAAAGAATTAGAAAAAAATAAAATATGTAAATATTTAGCAACTTTCATAGAAATTTTTTAATTTAGCGATGGTCAAAGTGGAAAAATTAAGAACAAGTAAAGAAGTATAAGTTCGGGCAAATCAAATTTTATATACCGGCACAGGTAAAAAAATAACGTCGTTTCAACTTTTTCTAAACTACCTTTGCATGATGAGCAGGGGTGTTTTTTCCATATTTCAAAGGTTTTCGATAATATGCTGAGTTAGACTTAACTGAACTATGTTTGATAGACATCCGTAAAGCGATTACCGGGATATACCTTTTAGTCATAAAGTGGGCGGCGCCACGCCCAATTCCTAAAAGTTTATAGCAGTCTTATTTATTGTTAAGAGATTCTTGTAAGTACTAACTTGGAGTAAATTAGCGTCCTCAGTTATTTAAATATCGGAGTTTTCGTATATTTAAAATTTACCGT
>NW_023459104.1:44831-46024 GCF_013731165.1 Rhagoletis pomonella | reverse complement strand
AAATACATCTTCAAGGTTAGCTTTCCTTGAAGTTTTTCGGCTAAAACAATCAACAACTGCACCAAGATGACGTCATACACACAGCTAATTCTGTCAATTTCACAAAGAGGGGATTAGCCACGGTGCAGCGAACAAAGGTGGCGCCGTCAGTGGTACCGCTACTTTGGTTTTGCCGATTTTGACAGTTGTGGTAACTTGTAAATAAACCTTTGTTTACAAATCAGCGACAAAGAGAATTCTAATTATAAGTGAAAAATCAGTTTAAATGGTATTAATTTGCAATTTCTGAGTTGAAGACTGCGTAAAAACTAATAAAATGAAGTGCCGTGTGTTAAATTTCGACAGCCGTTAAGATTCGAGATGCGTAGATGATGCAAGTGTAGCGCTGTGACGAATCGCTGCAGTTTGTGTACACAGGGCACGGTAAAGCCGTTCTCAAAATGTATCTTTATTATTATATTGACAGCATTGCATCACAATGACTTCGCTTCTGCTCCAAGCATCCTCCTTTAGCAAGTTAACTAATCAATACCGCTGAGATGCTGCCGCAGTTTGCTGCATCAGCCTTAATTGCAAAGCAATAGAGTGCACTAAAACGTTTGCTGCACCAGCTTCGATTGCAAAGCAGTCGAGTGCACTAAAACGTTCACTATTCTCTAAAAGATTATGTGAAAATGCAATATTTTCGCATTTAGCAAAATTAAAGCACCTTTTTCGCTGTAAAGTGAACTGTTTCGGCAGTTTCAACTCGTTCTTCTTTTCGCTCTATTCTTTGTTTACTTGTGGTACACAAATGTCAACGGCCAGGACGGCGCAATCTTGTATTCTATCATTCTTGGGGATTAGCGGTATCGCGATTCATCTCAATCGTGATTCATGAGAATTGAGTATATTCATAATCTGAGATATTCACTGCCGAAAATTTATAATAGTTAAGTGTTTTTGTGCTTAGTGCAACTTAAATACCTTAATATTTTTGTACTAAGTACTTAGTATTTACATACAATTTTTCCCATCACTGCAGACTGGCTGAAATTGGCTTTTTTTGGCATAAATTCAAGATTTTTATAGCACTATATTCTTAATATCAGTTATTTTTATGGAAGTACATATGTACGTGAAATAACAGATAGTAAATTTCAACCATGTGCTCTCAGTGCGCTTTCAAAGTCATGTGTATGATTATCTGTTAT
>NW_023459104.1:43319-44731 GCF_013731165.1 Rhagoletis pomonella | reverse complement strand
TATGCATATACGAGTATATAAAAACATAGGCGCGTATTCATAGTCCATCAACTAAGTCTAAACTAACGAAGTTGCAACTTAAATTTAAGTACCAACTTAAAATTTACTTCTATTCATAGTCGCATTTCAGACTTCTACTAAGTAGTTTCGACTTAGTTTACGATATAGCAAAACGATTGTGAAAATGTATCGATTTTTCTTTACTATATTTTGGAAAAATTACATTTTTATTAAATAATGTCAAGTTTGATCATCCGTTTATGTAATTTTTATTTTCATCGCATGATTATGCAAAAGAATAAAGTATCATTTTCTTGTTAATTGTGTGAAATAGCCAGAACAACCGTAGTGATGTGAAGTCGATGTTTATCGAAAGCATGCTGTGAACCATACAAATAGTAGATATCTAAATGTTATGCACAAATTTACTTTAAAAGAATTAGCGTGAAACAGACTTATTATTTGAGAATTTATCTAAATTATTCCAATTATAAAATTGTGATGTACCTTTATTCGAATTGTAATACGCATTTAATTTCATCTTCCGATTAAAATGGATCGATCTTTGTAAATTTTAATTGAAGATTATTCAATATTATCAAAATCACCCTCTACCGACTTAATTTTTACATATTTCGTCTGTTTTCCCTTAATTCGATAAAATACTTCTTCCTAGTTACGACTTAGTTGCAGCTGCAGCCGAAACAAAATTTTAAGTTGGTACTTAGCCAGAAAAGTCGAAACTAAGGCGACTATGAATAGCTTTAGTTGTGACTTAGAATAGTTTCGACTTAGTTGAGTACTAAATATGACTACGAATATGCGCCATAGGTTTTAAATTTCCGCCCGTATTGTCACTTGAAAAATTAAACTTTGATTACACTAGTAAATTGCCAAATGTCTTATCATACTGATAGCGGTTTGATAGATAGCTAATTAAAACAATACCATAGTAATAAATCCATCTAATCATATCAAATTTACTAAAAAAATAAATATATACGCTAGTGCATGAAGCCGCCGTTATCCATCGTAAGTGGCAGATAATTTTGCAGACGTGAAGTAAACACTTGTGCTGAACAAATTGATTTTAAGAAAGTCAAAAAAATAGGAATTTTATAATGAAGTCAGACCTGCTCTACATGATCCTAATTCGGGCAATGCTGCCTTTGTTAATACGCATTGAATATATTTCTGCTAAATCTGTGTCTATAGTGAAAGGTCCTGAAGAAGCGGAAGGCATGTTCGAAGGTGATATAATGCTATTGCCAGAGCAGGAGCGGCAACTAAATAATGAAATACAACGAAGAAATGGTTTGGTTGATGTAACTAAGCGGTGGCCAAACGGTGTTGTGTACTACAAAATTGTGGGGAATTTCGGTATGTTGAAAAAACATTACACTACATAACTA
>NW_023459104.1:42198-43219 GCF_013731165.1 Rhagoletis pomonella | reverse complement strand
CTCAGTTATTTAAATATCGGAGTTTTCGTATATTTAAAATTTACCGTTATACGGGAAGCGGCTATAATTTTGGACTGATTTGAATAAGTTTCAATGAATTGCTTTTCTGTACCAAGGTTAATAAGCGCACCGAGTTTGGTAGAAATTGATAAATCGGTTACCGAGATACACATTTGTGGTCATAAGTGGGCGGCGCCACGCCCATTAACCAGAAATTTTTATGAATCTAATTTTCTTATAAATGGCTATTGCAATCATGGATTTTAAGTGAATTAGCTTCAGTAGTTACTGATTTATCCAAGTTTCTGTGTCTCTGTAAATTACCGTTATATGGAAAGTGGGCGTGGTTATTACCCGATTTTAGAGATTTTCAACAGCTGGACCCTTAGTAAAGCTGGTACCGAGTTTGGAAAGGAAGGGTGAAGCGGCTATTTAGATACGGCATTTCATCACGGGGCGAGGTTACGCCCATTTTCCAAACTTTCATAATAATACTATTTTCTATCAAAATTCTACTGCACATACTCATTTTCAACAATTTGGATCCAATATTTACTGAAACATCGTAGTTTTTCCATTTTTCGAAGATACCGTTATATGTGAAGTGGGCGAGGATACAGTCCAATTTCGCCCATTTTCAACACCAACCTACCCCGGATCTCAATTTTTGCTCGAGTTATCGTTATTTCGGGTGGACGGACGGACGTACAGACAGACAGACATGGCTTAATGGACTTTACATTCTGAGCATTTATGTATTTATAGATTTGTCTATATCTATCCCGATTCTTTTAGGCTGTTACAAATAAGCGTTATGCGTTATAATACCCTTGCACGCAAGTGCGGTCAGGTATAAAAATAGGGGTTTTTAAATTTTACCTGATGAAAACTAAGTACCAATAAGCTAAATCTGACAAATTGTAATACATCATTTTAAAGGTATATACATAAATTCCTTTTTCAAACCATGTTTGATTTTCAAAATCGGATGAAAAATATTAAGTCAAGCCGTTATTAGATA
>NW_023459104.1:39835-42098 GCF_013731165.1 Rhagoletis pomonella | reverse complement strand
AATCTATAACGTTGCTTTTGAACGATAACCTTTTTCCAGGGATGGTAATCATTATAAGTTAAAAAATATTAAGCAACATTTAATTATTATTATTATTATCCGCTATTTAGTTTTTTAATCACACATAATAATTATTTATTGATTTTTACTTTTTTGCTCGAATGTAATTATTATTATATAATTTATATTTGTTTGCTCAATAATAATGATAACTTCTTGATTTCTATGGTTTTGATCAAGATTAGTGATTATGTTGCGATTTTTATTTTTTCGCTCAAGAATAATACTCAACTTCTGAGTTTTATATTTTCGCTTGAGCATAAGGATTACTTTTGATTTTTTTTCGCTCAGGTATAATGATTATCTTGCGATTTTTATTTTTTCCGCTCAAGAATAATGATTGACACCTGATTTTTATTTTATTTCGCCAAACATAAAACTCAAAACCTTATAAAACCAAGACCATATGAACTGTTAACTTGAAATTTTATAAGAGCACACCTTTTATCTTGTGTTATCTTCCTATAAAAACGGGACGTTTGAAATTATAAACTTATAGGCGGAAAATTGGTATGGAAATGAAACAAGATCGTTTTCATGCCGTGTGCATGTGTCATATCTACGTACATACTCATGCACGTTGCACGGTGGAGTGCAATAAGGCCCGCGGAAATAACGCCCATGGGCTTTATTTCCTAAAAAAAAGGAATTAAAGCCCGCGGGCGTTATTGCCTTTTCGCAAAAGAAATTAAACCCGCGGGCTTTATTGCCTTTTGCCGGTGGGCATTATTTCCTTTCGATATGGCAATAACGCTCGCGAGCTTCATTTCCTAAAAAATGAAATAAAGCCCGCGGGCGTTATTTCATCTTCATTGTAGCTATTGTCTCCATTTTTGAATATGTACATTCAAAAACCCCTGTTCTAAATAAAAACTAACTAATATGATAACATTTAACTAAATATATGTTTTCCTTTATTATACGAACAAATTGAAATTAACAAATTTCAATGCATATATTTAATACATACATATGTATGTATGTATGTATGTACATGTGTATAAAAATTAAATAATTCAAATTTTCAACAAAAAAAGGAACATGAAAAAGTAAAAAGTTAAATAAATACTTTCGTCGATTGTCGAATAATTTGACGGCAAATTGGACACAAAATACTTTTATTACCATTTAGATTAGTACGCCTACTGTGCTCTGCAAAGCAATCTGTGCAAAGTTTAAAATGGCGGGCGGTGTGTGCCTTGATATCACACAAACCCCTCGACCACGGCTGATTTATGTTATTCTGCCCTTTACTCATTTATGTTGTCTGCGAAAATTTTCAGTCGTCTTCTCAGTTAAAACAACCCGTGCGTCATCCACATCACTACAGTATTTCTGCGGCCTGGGTACACAAACAACCCCAACTCCTCATCGTACATTCGTATAGAGAATTTAAATAATGTAAGTATATAAACAAATATATTTTCCGGCGTAATGGCGAGGGCGGCAGGGGGGGAGCAAGCCTGTTGGCGCTCAACCGCGGTGGTCCGCGTTAGCGCCATCGGGCGACACATAGCGGCGCGGCGCGCGTGCCGCGGCCATCCGCGTTTGCCCGCCACCACTGAAAAACCTAAGACGCTGAGGCTAAAAAAAAACAGTAACAATTTACCTTTAATTTTCAATCATTCGCTTATCAGTTATTGGCAAAAATACCGTTCGGTTTTATGCGTATACTGCAGAAGGGAATTTAACGCAGAACTACACTGTATGCAAAAATAGAAGGCAATTCGTTTAAAATACGTGTCGTTTTATGCAAATATATGCCTATATACATAATTTGAATGCTTCAGTAAAATAAAGTCAGAGAAAATACTACTCACGGGCTTTATTTCCTTTTTTTGGGGAAATAAAGCCCGTGGGCGTTATTTCCGCGAGCCTTATTGCACTCCACCCACGTTGCACCAACTAGATTAAAAATTAGCTTTTTTCTTACTTTCGTAATTATATTTCGTTGAGATTGGAAAAGAAATGTGTGTGTGAGTTTAACTTCAAAATCAAATTGCTGGTAAACGTCATAAATGCTCGAAACCAATAACACGGTGCTACAAAAAAATCACGAAATATACACGAAACAAAACTTAAATAGGTTTCCTATAGTTCCTGAAACCTTCATTTTTATTTTATTTAAAACAACCGTTATTTTCATACTATGCACTTATCTAATAACGGCTTGACTTAATATTTTTCATCCGATTTTGAAAAT
>NW_023459104.1:30205-39735 GCF_013731165.1 Rhagoletis pomonella | reverse complement strand
GGTATGTATTCTTAGGTAAGTATTAATTCAGGTAAGTATTAATTCAGCTAAGTATTAATTCATTAATATAGTATAAAGGGTAAGTGCAAAATATATTTCTTAATATTTAAAGCTCGATTAAATTCGGACCCATGTCCTCGACATGCCGGCGGGCCTGCGGCGACGAGACCTGAACCAGGTCCTGCAGTTGCTCCAGAGTTTCCCAAGCCTGGTTAAACAGCCCGCGGATACGCCGTTGGAAAGCAGGAATGGGACGTGGTTGTTGAGCTGCTTTCTTTACTGCTCGTCCGGTCGGTCTGCGTGCTGACTGCGTAGCATTTCCTTGCTCACGCGAGGTTTGGGTCCTTTGACGATTCGGCTTGCGCTTGTAATTGGACTTGCGCTCAGTCTTCTGCGTACGCTCGGTCGGTGTGGAGGCGGATCGGTGCAGCAACGTGTGGTGGGCTAATCCACAGCGATGACAACTGCCTGAGGAATCACAGGCGCCCGTTACATGAGAGGTAGCTAAGCAATTTATGCAGTAGCGGTGCACTCTAGCGGATTCATAGCATTCGTCCGGCGTCATGGCCAGAAAGGCGCGGCAATAGCGCAGCGAATGGGTGCGGCAGCACAGTCGGCATTTGCTGAATTCTTGGGGCCTGTAAATACACGTTCGAAGGACATTGTTAGTGGCATGCGGTTGATTGGTGAACTGAGACGAGACAAAATGTGAGAAAGATAGTAGAATGAGTGTAAGGGCATGAGCTACGCGGGTGGTAATAAGCAAAGCTTCGTTATGTTGCGTGTGACGGTTCCGCTTTGGGTGCGAATGTCTACGACGCGAACATTTTGATCGGAAGCGGGATGGAGTTTCGTAATTCGGCCGAGCCGCCACTCGTTGGGGGGAAGGAGATCGTCTTTTATGACGACTAAGTCCCCTTCGTTTAGATTGGTGTCCTGGCCCCTCCATTTGTAGCGCTTATGAAATTCTTGCAGATATTGAAATGTTTTCTGCTTGTATATCTCCATGTTTTCCAATATGTTCAAACGCCGTCGTTTATGCTGTACATGGAGGAGTTTGGCTGCCTTATTAATTTTCATTGGTGTTCATTTATATTCGAACATATGATTTGCGAAGTTTGATTCTGGTGTGACGCTTGGTTTTTGTGTCCTCTTATTGTAGTCTCTTATATGTTCTCGGAATCTTGTTTTAATCTTACGGCCAGTTTGCCCTATGTAGCTACACTTGCATTCACACGTTAATTTGTTTACACCCTGCTTATCTAGAGTGTCCTCTTCGTTTGTTCTGTTGTTCAGTATCCTTCCGACGTTGTTCCTGGTTCTGAACGATGTGCGAATGTTGAATTTTTGGAAAATCTACAAACTGGACGTCATTTTACCCGTGTAAGTTAACACTGCCCAAGCTGCATCTTTGTTTTCTTTCTTGTCCCTACTTTTTCGTTTCGACTCCTTTCTAATTTTGTCCACCAGATCTTTTTTGTATCCATTGTTTCTGGCGATAGCATATATTGTGTCTAGCTCTCTCCTGTGTGCTTCCTTAGTTAAATAAGAGGGCACTCTAGATAAGCAGGGTGTATACAAATTAACGTGTGAATGCAAGTGTAGCTACATAGGGCAAACTGGCCGTAAGATTAAAACAAGTTTCCGAGAACATATAAGAGGACACAAAAACTAAGCGTCACACCAGAATCAAACTTCGCAAATCATATGTTCGAAAATAAATATACACCAATGAAAATTAATAAGGCAGCCAAACTCCTCCATGTACAGCATAAAGGACGGCGTTTGAACATATTGGAAAACATGGAGGTATACAATCAGAAAACATTTCAAGGGAGAATTATAAACGAACAAACAAACACCGTATCCGATGTAATATTCGAACCACTCAAGATGTTGTACGAAAAATATGAGAAGACCCCGGAAACAAATTCCAACGCGAAGATACATACATACCTACGCCACAGAGACCAAGAAAATGAAAATAACGGATTTCTATCTGCCGGCACAAGCAATCAACCTAATACCTGCTAAATAACGGAACATAAACCGACGCAATCACGAAAACCAAGAAAATAAAAATAACGGTTTTCTACCCGCCGGCGAATACAAGCAACCAAAAAGCACCTGCCTGTGAGATAATGAAACAAAAGCGGTCGCACTTAGATGGGTATGCATGACCTAATGACAGTTAAAACAGATAGTAACACGAACACATAAAAAGCGGAAGGAAACACGAACTATTCAGAATGAAAAATGACACTGAAGATGGCACAACGCCGAAACCGGTTTGTCTCCAAACCAAATTTGACAAGGGATTACGGAAAATCGTTCCACAATACAATGCTTTAATACTATTCCGTTAATGCATTTTCGTATGTTCGAAACATTAATACAGCCATATGCACACAGAAGTACTACAAGTGTATGGTTAGAGTACGCATACGCTCTGAGAAATCACGCGTGTTAAATGGAAATCAGGGTTCATTTTTACTGGCATGTATACCCAGCAGTAAGCTCATGCCACCAACAGCGATGTCGTATGCATAAAATTTCTACTGGGTTATTTTGAAATTTATACACACACATGTATACACAGGAGCAAGCTCATGCCACCAACAGCGATGTCGTATGTAATGTATAGAAAAGATTTCGTGAGAGACGGACGTGTTTCATTTGCGCTCGCATAAACTCTGTTTTAATCTCGTATAATCGCCTTGTAAAAATAAGTTTTGCTATTTAACGCATCTGAGTTGCTGAGTTGAAGCTTCTCTACGCTTGCTGATACCTGTCTTCGCTTTACCTGATGCTATGATTTTTGGGCTTCCGTTCTCCAGCGAGGAAAATCTGTCCAATATTTTCGAGCGCGTGTGCAAATCAATTGAGATTTCTCCTCCCCCCGTTCGTGACATCTTCCGCACTAAACATATGGCTGAGCGTCCCAACAGCGCTGTAATTGTAAAGTTCCACTCAACGTATGATCGCACTCGCACTCTCTCTGCTTTTTCTAACTACCGCAAAAAGTCCAAGTCTGCTGTTTCCCTTAAATTGGACGGATTGGACAGTGACAGTAATTTTAGCATCTTTGAGAGCCTTTCCGCTAACAACAGAAAAATTCTACAAGCTGCTCTTAAACACAAGAAGTCAAAAAAACTCTTTAGCGTATTCTCTAGACGCGGTGAAATATTCGTTCGCATTTCTGCTAGCAGCGAACCTATTCCTGTACCCAGCAGCAGTGCTCTACTTAACATTGTTGGTGCTACTTAATAGTCTACATTGATGCATACATACATTTATACATACTTACATTTATACATACATACATTTATACATACATACGTTTAAGATTTACATATTCGCGTGTTCTACAGATATTGTTGTTTTTACCTTGTTTATTTATTTATCTCTATTTGCCTCTCAATATTCGTACAGAAAATTTATATTCACCAAACCTATGCTGATAATTTGTTTACTTCTGTGCACATGTATGAGCACTTATTTATTTCATTGTTGTTTGCTTGAGTGTTTGTGCATTTGTTATAATTGTTTTCTCTTTTGTTTCATCTTTCCTAATCGTTGATTATTTAAATGCCGGCTGACCACACTGTCTTGCTGAATGTGCTACACACAGATGGCTTCAAAACTGTTCACTTCAATGTTCGCAGCATGAACATTGAAAAACTTGATTATATTAGAAGTACCTTTGAACTTTCTTCTGTTGATGCCATATGTGTGTCTGAAACTTGGTTTAATGTAGATATACCGGACAACTTATACTCCATCCCAAATTACAAACTGTTCCGCAATGATCGTATAGGAAAAAGGGGAGGTGGAGTTGCTATTTATTGTAGAGATTATATAGATGTTAAGGTTGTAAGTCGTTCCTCTCTGTCTGAAATTGAGTTCCTATCTGTTGTCCTGTTCGATACTTATTCTAAAGTACTTGTGTCATGTGTGTACAATCCCAATAAAAATTCTTCTTATCAACCTTTCTTTGAAGGTCTTTCAACTCACTCAATTGACTATGATCATTTGATTGTTTGTGGTGATTTTAATATAAACTTATTAACTCTTGACTCTACATCGTCCAATTTCTTAGATACTGTTGCGTCTACTGGTATGTATATTATCAATAACAAAATGGCTACTAGGTTTTCTTGTAATGTGCGACCGAGTTTGTTAGATATTTTTATTGTTCCCCCTTCCACGTCCGTTGTTCTATTTGACCAATTGTCTTTTGTCTCTGATCATGACTTAATTTTTTGTACGTTCGACTTTAAATTGTATAATAGCGTTGATGCAACTACGACCATCCAGTACCGTGACTACAATTCCATTAAATTCGATAGTTTGCTTTCTGATTTGAACCAATTTGCATGGGATTATTGCTGGCAATTAGTCTCTGTTGATGAGAAACTAGACTTTTTAACCCAAAGCATACGTTACTTTCTAAATAAGCACGTACCTCTTCGCAATCTAGCAATCACGTCACGTTCTTGTCCTTGGTTTACCAGGGATGTCAAATTAGCCATAAAAAGCCGCAACATCTCTTACAATGTCTGGAAAAGAAAGCCCACGAATGAAAATTGGACCGCTTATAAACGAGCTCGGAATAAAGCTTCTTTCTCTGTGAAATTTGCTAAAAAGAAATATTATTGTAGCAAACTCAACGCCGATTTGCCCGCTAAACAGCTATGGTCTAACTTGAAAAGGTTGGGCGTACGGCCACGATCTGAACTTTGTCCTCTCGATCCTAATCTATTTATCTCATTTTTCGTTTCGTCTAACTCCTCCACAGTATACAATAGCTCACTACCCATGACCACCTCCCTCAATTTACCGCCTTCAACGAAATTTCAGTTCATATCGGTTGGGGAAATGAATGTTGCCAAAAGTGTTTACCGCATAAAATCTGACGCCATTGGCTCCGACGGCATACCAATCAAATTTATAAAATAAATTTTGCCGAACATTCTAAGCTGTCTTACACATCTGGTAAACCATTGTTTCACTACTTCCTCCTTCCCCTCTGCTTGGAAAGTTGCAATTATTACCCCTCTGGCCAAAAAACCAGGTGCTTCCGAGCCCGCGGATTTCAGACCCATAAGTATTTTAACAGGGTTATCAAAGATATTTGAGTCGCTTATGGCAAAACAAATAAATGACTTTATCGAGGTAAATAATCTACTCAACCCGCTTCAATCAGGTTTTAGAGCTGGCCATTCTTGCTCGACTGCAGTCACTAAAGTACTGGACGATATCCGGCAGGAGTTTGATCAAGGTAACTTAACGTTTTTATGTCTTTTAGATTTTTCCAAAGCGTTTGACTCTGTCAACCATAGCCTCCTGTGTAAAAAATTAGCTACCTATTTTGGATTTGGTGAAAGTGCAGTAAAGCTTCTAAACAGTTATCTGTGTAACAGAAAGCAGAAAGTTAAAACCGACAACAACTTCTCTGAAATGGCGCTCACATGCTCTGGAGTACCTCAAGGCTCTGTGCTAGGTCCCCCTCTTTTCAGCATTTTTATCAATGACATTTTCAAAACATGCTCACACGTTCGCCTGCACGCCTACGCCGATGACGTTCAACTATATATATCTAACCATATCAGCATGGTCCAAGACACAACACTTAGGCTTAATGAGGACCTGTGCGCGATTCGTGAGTGGTCTGTTGAAAACCTTCTCAGCCTCAATGCTCTAAAATCTTATGTACTCCATATTTGCAAAGATAAAATACAAGTTTCTGATATTCCTCACCTTTATATTGGTTCTACAAAGCTTCAATTAGTCAGCAAAGTGAGAAACTTGGGTTTTATTATTAATTCTAAGATGACTTGTGAGGACCACGTCAATGAAGTTGTGAGTAAAATATACCACACCCTGCGATGCCTGAGAGTATCCTCGCCTTTCGTACCTTTAGGCACGAAAAAGAAGCTGATTCTGAGCACAATTGTTCCTCTTATTACTTACTTCGAAGTAGTGTATAGCAAATTGGACTTTCATTCCCTGCACAAACTCGATGTTGCATTAAACCATGCCACTAGGTATGTATATGGCTTGAAGAAATTTGACCATATATCTACTTTTAGGAACTCAATACTTGGCTATGACCTAACAAACTATATAAAAGCTCGTAATTGTATTTTTATGTTTAAATTGCTTGATTACAAAAAGCCGGAATATCTATATGAAAAGCTTAAGTTTTCCAAAAGCGTGAGCTCCTTTAATTTGATATTGCCGAAATTTAACTACTTAAGCTCTTCAAGGCTTTTTTTTGTTAATGGTGTTAGACTTTGGAACTCCCTTCCACTGTCTCTAAAGAACTCACTGCGTAAAAGTAATTTAAAACAATGTATCTTTGAATATTTTTCCAGTTAAGTCGCATAATAAGGTGGTCATAAATTTTTAAATTTTTTTATTTTATTAATTTTTTTTAATTTTTTTTTTATAAATTTTTTTATTGATTTATTTTTCTATTTGGCTTTTCTAAGTTAATATTTACATATGCATACATAGTTATATTTATATAATTGTAATTTTTATTTTATTTTAATACATATTTTGTAATCCGTTATTTGTATTGCGCAATAAAACTTTAATTCTTAATGCGCTAATGTACTTAAATAAACAAATAAATGAAATGAAAATGAATTTCTACTGGGTATGTATGTAAGTTAACTACAACAAATGTATGCATATATGTATATCCATACATGAGCAAACATGCCATACGGAGTTATACCGCGCGGTACCATAATGCTGCTGCTTGAGCAAACCTTTATAATGAAAACAGCTCTTATAAAGATTTTAAATTGTTGCTTTAAACAATGCTGGGCACACCAACCCAGTCTCACTTTGACGTGGTATTAGTGCGTCGCGCTCAGTTATGGTTGCCACATTTGTTATAAATGTACTAAAAGTGGTATTTTTTGTGCATTGGTCTTTTGGTCCATTTTGCCTATACGTATAGAGGAATAATGAATCTTGGAAGTTTTAGTAACTAATATTATTAGTTTATAGAAACTTTTTCACACGAAAAATTTAGTGCATGTAAAATTTAAAAAAATTTAAATTGGTAAAATTCATTTGTTTAATAGCTGGGCACCGTTTTGTTAGAATCAAATCTTTGAAATGCCAGCCGGCAACATGGTTACGGTGCTTAGATTTTATTATTTTCATATAAATAGGTATTTAGTCCTAAAAATATAGTATAACTTATAAATATTATTCATTAAGGATATCTGGCCATAAACCAGCATTTATATTTCTCTATCGATTTCTTTAGATAGAAAACAATTTTTCTAAATAAAGTATGCATTTTGTACCCTTTTTAAAAAAAATCATGGAACTTATTATAAAATTAGTGAACGTTGGTCAGCAAGAAGCCCATTTTATACTTTTGAAGTGAAACTTCTTAGGCGGCGGTATGGCAAAAATGGATAGTGAAATTTTTAAAACTGAAAACGTTACATGAAGGGGAAAAAGAAATAAAGCAACGCATGACGGGTACGAGTACCTACATATGTATATATGTATGTTTGAATGCACGGATGTATGAATACATTTATGTATATATGTATCCATCTATATGTATGTATGAACGAACTCATTGCGCATTTCAGCTCTGCCGCTACCAAGCAATATATGTATAAAGGATGGAAGCTTTCTTCGCGTAACTACATCCATTCGTACATATGTACATATGTTTGTATGGATATATTTATGATGAAGCAAACGGGCTTCGTTGATGTACTGATGGGCATATGTATGTACTTATGGACAGCAATGTTTTCATGTATGTATGTACATATGTTTGAATGGTTGTATATATGTATATTTGTACGTACCCTGCAGTACTGCTGGAGTCAATCGCTACTTTTGAACCGCTACTGCACCGACTCCTAGGTAAGTAGCTACTCTATTAACCCGTGGTAGTGCACATGGTAGTGCAGAGTCGAACCAGTCGTAAGCAGAATAGCGAAAAACTACGACAGAGGGCGCCCATAAATCACGCAAGTGACTACTTTAGTAACTCTCGGTAGTGCAGAGAGAGCCGATGGTGACTACCGCCTAGGACATTGCCTTGTAAAAGTAATCGATGAAATACACTGCAAGTAGTCGGTCGGTAATTGACGGTGTTTATCAGGTAGCTACCGATTCAGCAGTCCTGTAGTCACTCCCCCGTACTGCAGGGTATGTACATATGTTTGTGTACATGTATATATGCACATATGTAGTACAAACGAAAACAAATCTAATAAGCTGCTCGTTGATATAAATGCGAACTGTACTGATTGTCAAAAATTATGTGGTTGTTGTACATTTGTTCATGTTTGTCATTGTGCGTGTAATTTTTATACCTTTCATGAGTATGAAATGGTATTATAACTTTGGTCCGATGTTTGTAAGTACCAGAACAAAAAGAGATAGACCGATTAAAATGTATACTTATATGATCAGAACGTCGAGCTGAGTTGATTTAGCCATGTCCGTCTGTCTGTCTGTCCGTCTGTTTGTATGCAATCTAGTCTCTCAGTTTTCGAGATATCCGGATCAAATTTGGTAGGTGGGTGTATTTTTATAATATATTAATCATTTGTCGGAACCGGAAGAATCGGACCCCTATAATATATAGCTCCCATACAACTGATTGTTCAGATATGATATTTTTCGTTATAACTTCTCCATTTATGCAGCTAGGAACATGTAATTTAGCACCATTTTCACTCATTATTAACAGAATACTTACAGTGAAAATAACAAGGATCGGATGACTACCACATATATCTTCCATACATCTGATTGTTCAGATATGGGATTTTACTGTAAAACTCCTTTATTTGAACAGCGAAAACCGATAAATTTCGTAAGATATTTTATAAATAATAATACAAAGTCTACTGAGAAAATCGTCAAAATCTATGCTGTATAAGCTTTATCTCCTATAGCTCTGATTGTTCAGATACCAGTTTTTTCCATATATCTCCTTTATGTAGGAAACTAAACCCAATAAATTCTGTTACTGGTTTACATACCGATCACATAGCAGGGAAAATCACTTAGATTGGTGCCATATAAAGTATATCTTCCATACCTCTGATTGTTTAGATGCGATTTTTTATATAAGTATGTAACTCCTCTATCGATGTATGCAGATGTATTCAAAAGCAATAATCAGTCAAAGTAAAATTTGCAGATGTTCATGAAAGGTATGAAGCCTTCGGCATAGCCGAAGACAGCACTGCTCTTACTTGTCTAGAGTAGTTTTGTGCTCTCGCTATCCGCTTGTATTAACTCGTCCTTCGTTGGTATACTCTGATGAACATATGTGAGGATGATAGCAAGGCCAACTTATATAAGGTAGTGTTACAGGAGTAGTTGAAATTTTCGCCCGATGTTTCTTAAAGAAAGCCATAAACGTAGCGACCGTTGGTTCAACTTGGTGTTATTTTGCTCTAGATTGCACCGTTTGTGGGCCTGTTGAATGAATTTATGTCTTGGTTGTATGAAAGATAAAAAAATTTGGA
>NW_023459104.1:15343-30105 GCF_013731165.1 Rhagoletis pomonella | reverse complement strand
TTTTTTTTGGAAATCGAAAGTCGGCGTAATTTTAGTCCGATTTCGAAAATTTTCAAAATATAGCTTTTTTATGCCAAGGTCTGAGATCTTGTACTGAATTTGGTACAATTGATTATTAAGCCTTTATTTAACTTCACTTGTATGTATGTATCTATGTATGAATGTATGTCCTGAAATTTTGCAATCAATATTTAACAAACTTCCCGATGAGCTACAGACTTAAAACTTCACACTTAGCTCACCGATGACAATGCAAGATCAAAGGCGAATTAATCCGCTAGATGGCGCAGGAGTCGAGATATTTGTAAAACCGGCATTTATAGTCTGAATATTAAAAATGCATATTATTATTATAAAAGAAAATAACTCCACAAAAAATTTTGCCGATAGACGGCGCTGGAGTCGAGATATTTGGAAAACCCGTATTTATGATCCGATTTGGTTCAAATTTAGAATACATACAAATATGTGTATTAATTACTTAAATTAAAATCTATTGAAATCCCAAATCATACCTAGCGACAAGAGGCTTACCTATAACCATAACATAATGCTACGATCCAATATTGATGTATCCCAAGAACTTGTAAATGGCGCAATAGGATTCAGTGCTGAAATTATCTGGCCAAATTTTAGATGAGATCAAATGTATGTATGCAGAAGATATACCATCAATACGTGTAAAATTTGAAAATGAAGGCATACATGTAATACAGTCAAAGTCAATACAGATTCGGGCAAAGTCAAGTTACGGAACCACTGAAAGGAGAATGCTGCCAGTCATACTATCATGGGCATCAACAGTACATAAGATGAAAGGTAGTACTGTGGACTACGCTGTTAGGATCAAAGTTATTTGCAAATGGTCAAGCCAAGAATTAGGTAGAATGAGAAATATACGGACAGAATAATATTGATTGCAGAATTTCAAAATACTAAAAAGTATAAAATGAAATTATTGTTTAAAAAACTAAAAACACGCTTTTGTTGCAACAAGAACTAAAAAGTATAAAATGATTTATAGATATAGCGATTAAGAGTAATAAGAAGTTCGCTAACTTGATCTAATTTTACTTTTTAGACTAGGTTAAAATAGGATTAAAGTGATTGGCCTGTAGTCATACTCAAAATAAAGACGACTGTAAAGTTAGTTGCAGCTTTTTTGACAGATATTCCATCGAAAGTTATGTCAAAAACCTGCAACTAACTTTACAGTGGACTTTATTTTGACTATGACTACGGGCCAATCACTTTAATCCTAATCTAGTTTAAAAAGAAATATTAAATCAAGTTAGGGAACTTCCTATTTTTGTTAATCGCTATATCTATAAATTATTTTATACTTTTTAGTTCTTGTTGTTGTAACTTATTTTATTTTATTAATTTTAGTGCAGTTTTGACATAATTTTCTTGCTAAAAAATCTTTGTTACACTACCTTATTTTATTCCTTTGATTGTACATGTTCAATAAAAGCTTGTTTTTAAAAAATATTTTTTTTACATGATTTTATTTTTTATAACCAGGACATAATATATTAATTAACGGCTGACTCTCCATTTATGAGCGTAGTACATTAAATATAAGCGGCGTAAATCTTTTCGATCATCTGTTTAGGCTGAGCAAAACACATTGTGTTCAGGTAGCGGAAAAATTGTACGACAGAAAAAATGGCGGAAAGTTGGCAACTGTTGAACTGAGCGGAACTACTCAACTGTGCATTTCTAGGACAAACAGTCTACGGCTAGACAATATGAACACGCCCAATGTGTCACGAATTAGGAGCATAATCAGAAACAAATTGGTGTGTTATTTAATTTAAGCATTCAGATCAAGTACAAACCACACACTCGGTAGGTGCTCTACAGAAATTTATATAGAAATATCCCAAGGTTAACAGCTGATTCGTCGGCCGCTGTGGTGTAGTGGTAAGAAGTGCGCGCTTTCACTCATCAGCACCTGGGTTCAAGCCCTGGTCAAAGCAATATCGCAAAAAAAATAGAAAAAGGTTTTTTCTTAACAGCGGTCGTCCCTCGGCAGGCAATGGCAAACCTCCCAGTGTATTTCTGCCCTGAAAAACAGCTTCTCATTAAAATACAATCGCCGTTCGGAGTCGGCGTAAAACTGTAGGTCCCTCCGCTTTGTGTGGCAACATCAAGGCGCACGCCACAAGTCGGAGGAGAGGCTCGCCAATCTATTATTATTATTATTAACAGCTGATTTATTCAAACTGATTTCCGGTATTTTATCTTACCAAGGAATTCACACTATAATCTATCATACCACTGCCTAAAACTATCCTACACAGTTGCGCCGGCAAATTACGCTCTGCTATCACTAGCAGTAGAGAACACGCTGTAAAGAAGCTGTTAAGCAGGAATCGCACAATTTATACATTTGTACAGACTTGTACATTTTGAGTCACAGAGTGGTGTTGTCTAGAAATAATTAGTCCGTTCCAATAGCAGTCCGGTTTACAGGATTTAGTCAGAACTTACAGGATGTCGTTCCTATTGACATAAAACCTGTAAGTGGGAACACTTTTTGAGAGAGTAACTGAGCGACTGTTCCTAGTCAGAAGTTACAGGATTTAGTCCGGAGTTTTTTTTCCTGTAAGTTCATGAAAAGTGTGAAACAATTAGCTGATTTGCATGTGCCAACAAAAACAGAAAGCGGTGAAAGCAAAGAACCTTATATTTGAAAAAAAAATGGAAGTAAACAACGAAATATTTGAATATGTATAGATTTTAATAATTAGTTAGTGATATTTCAGCTAAATCAGTGTTGTACAAATGACATGTAAACAAACACTCTAGATAAGCAGGGTGTATACAAATTAACGTGTGAATGCAAGTGTAGCTACATAGGGCAAACTGGCCGTAAGATTAAAACAAGTTTCCGAGAACATATAAGAGACTACAAAAACTAAGCGTCACACCAGAATCAAACTTCGCAAATCAAATGTTCGAAAATAAATATACACCAATGAAAATTAATAAGGCAGCCAAACTCCTCCATGTACAGCATAAAGGACGGCGTTAGAACATATTGGAAAACATGGAGATACACAAGCAGAAAACATTTCAAGGGAGAATTATAAACGAACAAACAAACACCGTATCCGATATAATATTCGAACCACTCAAGATGTTGTACGAAAAATATGAGAAGACCCCGGAAAAAAACGCCAACGCGAAGATACATACATACCTACGCCGCAGAGACCAAGAAAATGAAAATAACGGATTTCTATCTGCCAGCACAAGCAAGCAACGTAATATCTGCTAAATAACGGAACATAAACCGACGCAATCACGAAAACCAAGAAATTAAAAATAACGGTTTTCTACCCGCCGGCGAACACAAGCAACCAAAAAAGCACCTACCTGTGAGATAATGAAACAAAAGCGGTCGCACTTAGATGGGTATGCATGACCTAATGACAGTTCAAACAGATAGTAACACGAATACATAAAAAGCGGAAGGAAACACGAACTATTCAGAACGAAAAATGACACTGAAGTTGCCACAACGCCGAAACCGGTTTGTCTCCAAACCAAATTTGACAAGGGATTACGGAAAATCGTTCCACAATACAATGCTTTAATACTATTCCATTAATGCATTTTCGTATGTTTGAAACATTAATACAGCCATATGCACACAGAAGTACTACAAGTGTATGGTTAGAGTACGCATACGCTCTGAGAAATCACGCGTGTTAAATGGAAATCAGGGTTCATTTTTACTGGCATGTATACCCAGCAGTAAGCTCATGCCACCAACAGCGATGTCGTATGCATAAAATTTCTACTGGGTTATTTTGAAATTTATACGCACACATGGATACACAGGAGCAAGCTCATGCCACCAACAGCGATGTCGTATGTAATGTATAGAAAAGATTTCGTGAGAGACGGACGTGTTTCATTTGCGCTACTATAAACTCTGTTTTAATCTCGTATAATCGCCTTGTAAAAATAAGTTTTGCTATTTAACGCATCTGAGTTGCTGAGTTGAAGCTTCCCTACGCTTGCTGATACCTGTCTTCGCTTTACAAATTAATTCTGCTAAATCACCTTATGGATTCTGCCGGTAAGCGAAAAGCATTATCAGTAAACAAAGATTCGCCAGCATCAAAAACTCTACGGCTTGAGAATAACGGTTCCCTCTCTGAATCGATACTCGCAGCGTTGAAATCAACTGAAGATAAAATTTTGTTGATGGAGGAGAGGATCCGTGAGCGCATCAGCGGTCTCTACTCTCAACTTTCCGAAGAGATTGCTTCTCTTGAGCGTAAATTTACAGCTGAGCTGCAGGAGAATATTGAAGCGTTTGCTCAGCGTATTGACAAAATCGAACGTAGGTGTAGCCGGCTTGAAGAAGAATCTGCAAATGCGCTCGGCTTGTCAGCTGAGCTAAAGTCAGTTAGAGAGGAGTTGAATAAACTCAAAAACGAGAAAGAGACTTGCACTAATTTGTCTGATGCTGTGATTTTTGGGCTTCCGTTCTCCAGCGAGGAAAATCTGTCCAATATTTTCGAGCGCGTGTGCAAATCAATTGAGTTTTCTCCTCCCCCCGTTCGTGACATCTTCCGCACTAAACATATGGCTGAGCGTCCCAACAGAGCTGTAATTGTAAAGTTCCACTCAACGTATGATCGCACTCGCACTCTCTCTGCTTTTTCTAACTACCGCAAAAAGTCCAAGTCTGCTGTTTCCCTTAAATTGGCCGGATTGGACAGTGACAGTAATTTTAGCATCTTTGAGAGCCTTTCCGCTAACAACAGAAAAATTCTACAAGCTGCTCTTAAACACAAGAAGTCAAAAAAACTCTTTAGCATATTCTCTAGACGAGGTGAAATATTCGTTCGCATTTCTGCTAGCAGCGAACCTATTCCTGTACCCAGCAGCAGTGCTCTACTTAACATTGTTGGTGCTACTTAATAGTCTACATTGATGCATACATACATTTATACATACATACGTTTAAGATTTACATATTCGCGTGTTCTACTGATATTGTTGTTTTTACCTTGTTTATTTATTTATCTCTATTTGCCTCTCAATATTCGTACAGAAAATTTATATTCACCAAACCTATGCTGATAACAGAGCTGTGTAAGTGTGAAATCATTTTCAATTTTAAATCAACAAATTTTT
This sequence comes from Rhagoletis pomonella, assembly GCF_013731165.1. Lineage (NCBI taxonomy): Eukaryota > Metazoa > Arthropoda > Insecta > Diptera > Tephritidae > Rhagoletis > Rhagoletis pomonella. The sequence goes on along the minus strand of NW_023459104.1, from coordinate 24,945 downwards.
TCTATCCAGTTTTCATTACTTATTCTTCGCTTACGATTGAGGTTTAAAATTTTTGAATTTTCCATTCTCTCAAAGCAGTTATGAATTCACACATCAACATATTCATAGCAAGATTGAAAAAACCAATGCCCAATCAAAAAAAGGTTTAACACTGAATGAGTATTGAAAAGGCTGCAATCTTTTATGTGTGTGCATTCTTTAACTCAGTACCAATCATTAGTTCAAAGACACCCTGGTAAATAACTTTTTGATAAAAAGGAAGATTTTTGACAATTGCTCAATTGTAAAAATTCAAACCGGCGTTACCCAATTTAAGTTTTTTGGTAGAGGGGATTTTATATCATATGTTTGGGATTATATATAAAACAGTTGTATTAAAATTTACGTTTTAAATATAATTCATGTTTTATCTTGAAAATGTTTAAAATTTACATTAAATTAGATAACTACTTCGCATAAGTTTAACATTTAGGTTGATAAAATTTTAGTGAAAATATTTTAAAAATCTTAGTGTCTTTAATAAAAAAAATAGCTCATCATAAAAATTGTATCGCCGTTCGGCGTCGGCGTAAGTTTGTAGGTCCCTCCCATTTGTGTGACAGCAAAGGCGCACGCTACAAATCGGAGGAGAAGCTCGGCCAAAACGTAGCAAAAGTGTCAAGGCCAAAATATGATTATTATAAATAAATTTAGTTTAAAACAGGTCGCAACCCTCTTCAAACACCTCAAAAGTATTCCCAATATTATTTAGTTGTGAACCCGCATGAGTGCGAAATTACCATTTTTTACCAGAATTTCCAGATTTTACCGGAAATCATACTTGGTTTTCTGGCAACTGAGAGGACAAATAAGAGAGTAAGTAAGGTCATCTCTTTGTCAGAAGCTACCTGGTGGTAAATTCTGGTAAATGTGTCAAAAGATCCGATGTAGTGTGTTTGACAACCAAATTGTAAACAAAAGAGAAGTGCACTCTGCTAATGCATGTTGAAAAGTAAATAATTCCTTGCTTGAGTGGATGCTAATGAGTTTTGGTTAAATTACAAAACGCTTAAAGGTATTAGCCGTCATTTTACGTTTAAAAACTTTAAAACTTTAACACATTACCACCCTATACTCTATATATGATTGACCATTGAACTAAATCGTTGTTTATTTGGGTAAGATTAAAATATATTTTACTATTCAATATTGGAGTTGGTGTGAAACAAAAATTAATAATTTATTGTTATGTATGCAAATGAGAACTACAATTCTGAGCTTATTGAGCATCTCTTAGTCAAAAACAAAGGCAATTTTGCTTGATCAAGTTTCGAATCTAAGAAGAAAATGTTTTTAACAAACAAAAGGTTAATAATAAAATTTGAAGGATTTAAGATATTGCGTATGGTAGCATGAAACGTCACAATCTTCTTAATTGTCAGGCAGTTGATATGGCTACGAAAAAGTGACAATGGAAACACATAGCTGAAGATTTCATACTTACAGTGGGATAAACTTCAAACCTCTAATATAAATTAGTTAAATTTAGTTATTATTTTTTTTATCAATTTTAAGTTTTCGTTTGGAATAATTTTCATGAACTTATCTATATTATTATCTATTGAAATTGTGACATCCCCACTTTTTGGAAAAAGAAGTTCAAGATACAAGTTTATGTGCAAAAAATAAATTAAACAATAAAAGTCTCCTTATATTTATGGAACTTATAATAGAAAAATTTTTATTTCATTACCCAGACTTTATGAATAGCCTACTCTATAAGTAATAGTAGAAATTCCGAATTAGTAAGTTCAGTCAAGACGTCATTCAAAAGTTTTGAAGAAAATCACTTTTCTCTTTTGTGAAAATTTGGGACTATCTTATGCGAGTATTGTCGACAAAATGTTAGTCTATGAATGACTAAAAATTAACGAATAAATGGTTAATCGTGATTAATGATTAAAATTAATTAAGCGATCGCTGTGGTGTAGTGGTTAGAAGTGCGCACTACCATTCCGCAGGGTGAGAGTCCGAGCCCAGTTCCGGCCAACAAAAAAAAGAAAATGTTTTTTGTAATAGTAGTCGGCCCCCGGCAGGAGTCGGCGTAAAACTGTAGGTCCCTCCCCTTTGTGCGACAACGCCAAGGCGTATGCCACAATCGGAGGAGTAGCCCTAACATATGCCGGTGGTCCTCTGCAATAACGGCACAATTCAAAATTTCAGGTTTAGAAAAATACATAATTTGAAAGCTTATAGTATGACTGCATATAATCCGGAATAATTACGTTCCAAGACATATTATTGCTAAATTACGAAACAAAAAATCTTTAATTGGCTCTACTGAAATATATGAAATTTTTAGTTGTGTCGATATGTAGGCGCCTTTCTATTATTATTAGTAATCATCAATACAATTTCAAATTACATAAACCCAGTCACAGCCCTTTTTTGTATTCGACGCTTCCAGAAATCACATAATAGATAAAATAAATAAAAGCTGTTTTGATTAATATTACATAAACTGGAAACTGTTAAAAATAAGTGCGCTTGTGTACAGAGATTTTAGAACCTATTTAGTTCCTAAAATGTCTGTTTGCAACACATAACAATAAAAATGCACATCAAATTGGTAAGAATGATGAAGGAAATCGATTCAGACATGCCTGTTTAACTGGCACACACATGTTAATTAAGGAGCTATTCAAGTATTATGTAACCACCAGTGGAAATCGGGGTCTTGGTTTCCATATTTTTAATAACAACGGGCAACATTTCTTCAAATAAGTAAAACATTAATTACACACGCACAAATTTTGCCTGCAATTTCCATCACAATTGAACACTGCACTTCACTCTCGTTTCGAATTTTTGAAAGCGTTTTTTAAGCTATTTAGTGGTTTAACACTTCTTGTGGGCACTTGATATTGTAAAAAAAATATGCGCAATTCGATCACTAACTACATTTTTTTGTAAAGAACGCCCGTTTGCTTTAAATTTGTAAAAATACAATTATTTTTTTATTTTGTTTACATCTGTCATTTGTTACAAATGAAGAAAAGTCCAAGAGTTGCCAAGTATAAATATCTCTATATCTATTTATTAAAATAATAATTTACAATAATAATTTATTTAATTAATACTTTATTAAAATACAAATTTGAAGTGCAAATACATTTGTAAAACTGTTTATCACGAAATGTTATTAATTGTTTGCAAGCATACTATAGTTTTCATGCATTTTGGGAATAAATAATCTAATATGTGTACATATATATCGTCGTTTAAAGTACAAAACCGCGTATCGTCATTCTGCAAAACCGTGTGATTGACATTGGCTGCCAAAAATTGGATTTGCTCACAAAAGCTCTTGGCTCAATTCTTATCCATTCGTCCTGAAATATACTAGCCAGAAATACGTTTGCTTTATAAAAAAGATAACCATTTTGAAATATGGGTGACTTTACTCTCTAGAAAATAATTTATGCAATTACGCGGTTTTGCATTTTCTTGATACGCGGTTTTGTACTTTAAACGACGATATGTATAGCATGTACTTACGGCGGCCGCCGTAGCAGAGTGATTACATGTGCGTACTTCCACTCCATAGGACCATGGTTAAATACCTGGTCAGATCATAACACAAAATAGCAGTCGTCCTTCGGCACGCAATGGCATACCTTCGAGTATATTTCTGCCTTGAAAACTCTTCTTATAAAATCAGAACTCATGCCTCAAGTTTGAGCAGAAGTTCGGCCAAATACTTAGAAAAATATTTTAGCACCAAATATTTATTTGTTTACTTATTTTAAGGGAGATGGCAATCTTCTGGTTTCACATTTTGGGTACAAAAATTTCAACCCTGATACAACAAATAGTATTAGTACTGAATGATAATGACAGATTGCATTCCCATAAACGTCCAATCATACATGATTGAGTTTTTTTTTTGCATTCACATTCTCTATGTGAATGGGTATCAACCATTCCATAACACACTACATATTTTGTGTTTGCAATTTTTAACCAATCTCAAGAGTGGTTGTTAAATTTTTTAAATCAAACAATCACATTTTTTAAACGAAAAAAATGAGAATGCACACTCAATTGTTTCTGGCTGATAATTTGTATACTTCTGTGCACATGTATGAGCACTTATTTATTTCATTGTTGTTTGCTTGAGTGTTTGTGCATTTGTTATAATTGTTTTCTCTTTTGTTTCATCTTTCCTAATCGTTGATTATTTAAATGCCGGCTGACCACACTGTCTTACTGTGCTACACACAGATGGCTTCAAAACTGTTCACTTCAATGTTCGCAGCATGAACATTGAAAAACTTGATTATATTAGAAGTATCTTTGAACTTTCTTCTGTTGATGCCATATGTGTGTCTGAAACTTGGTTTAATGTAGATATTCCGGACAACTTATACTCCATCCCAAATTACAAACTGTTCCGCAATGATCGTATAGGAAAAAGGGGAGGTGGAGTTGCTATTTATTGTAGAGATTATATAGATGTTAAGGTTGTAAGTCATTCCTCTCTGTCTGAAATTGAATTCCTATCTGTTGTCCTGTCCGATACTTATTCTAAAGTACTTGTGACATGTGTGTACAATCCCAATAAAAACTCTTCTTATCAACCTTTCTTTGAAGGTCTTTCAACTCACTCAATTGACTATGATCATTTGATTGTTTGTGGTGATTTTAATATAAACTTATTAACTCTTGACTCTACATCGTCCAATTTCTTAGATACTGTTGCGTCTACTGGTATGTACAATATATTATCAATAACAAAATGGCTACTAGGTTTTCTTGTAATGTGCGACCGAGTTTGTTAGATATTTTTATTGTTCCCCCTTCCACGTCCGTTGTTCTATTTGACCAATTGTCTTTTGTCTCTGATCATGACTTAAGTTTTTATACATTCGACTTTAAATTGTATAATAGCGTTGATGCAACTACGACCATCCAGTACCGTGACTACAATTCCATTAAATTCGATAGTTTGCTTTCTGATTTGAACCAATTTGCATGGGATTATTGCTGGCAATTAGTCTCTGTTGATGAGAAACTAGACTTTTTAACCCAAAGCATACGTTACTTTCTAAATAAGCACGTACCTCTTCGCAATCTAGCACTCACGTCACGTTCTTGTCCTTGGTTTACCAGGGATGCCAAATTAGCCATAAAAAGCCGCAACATCTCTTACAATGTCTGGAAAAGAAAGCCCACGAATGAAAATTGGACCGCTTATAAACGAGCTCGGAATAAAGCTTCTTCCTCTGTGAAATTTGCTAAAAAGAAATATTATTGTAGCAAACTCAACGCCGATTTGCCCGCTAAACAGCTATGGTCTAACTTGAAAAGGTTGGGCGTACGGCCACGATCTGAAGCTTCTTGTCCTCTCGATCTTAATCTACTCCTCCACAGTATACAATAGCTCACTACCCATGACCACCTCCCTCAATTTACCGCCTTCAACGAAATTTCAGTTCATATCGGTTGGGGAAATGGATGTTGCCAAAAGTGTTTACCGCATAAAATCTGACGCCATTGGCTCCGACGGCATACGAATCAAATTTATAAAATTAATTTTGCCGAACATTCTAAGCTGTCTTACACATCTGGTAAACCATTGTTTCACTACTTCCTCCTTCCCCTCTGCTTGCAAAGTTGCAATTATTACCCCTCTGGCCAAAAAACCAGGTGCTTCCGAGCCCGCGGATTTCAGACCCATAAGTATTTTAACAGGGTTATCAAAGATATTTGAGTCGCTTATGGCAAAACAAATAAATGACTTTATCGAGGTAAATAATCTACTCAGCCCGCTTCAATCAGGTTTTAGAGCTGGCCATTCTTGCTCGACTGCAGTCACTAAAGTACTGGAAGATATCCGGCAGGAGTTTGATCAAGGTAACTTAACGTTTCTATGTCTTTTAGATTTTTCCAAAGCGTTTGACTCTGTCAACCATAGCCTCCTGTGTAAAAAATTAGCTACCTATTTTGGATTTGGTGAAAGTGCAGTAAAGCTTCTAAACAGTTATCTGTGTAACAGAAAGCAGAAAGTTAAAATCGACAACAACTTCTCTGAAATGGCGCTCACATGCTCTGGAGTACCTCAAGGCTCTGTGCTAGGTCCCCCTCTTTTCAGCATTTTTATCAATGACATTTTCAAAACATGCTCACACGTTCGCCTGCACGCCTACGCCGATGACGTTCAACTATATATATCTAACCATATCAGCATGGTCCAAGACACAACACTTAGGCTTAATGAGGGCCTGTGCGCGATTCGTGAGTGGTCTGTTGAAAACCTTCTCAGCCTCAATGCTCTAAAATCTTATGTACTCCCTATTTGCAAAGATAAAATACAAGTTTCTGATATTCCTCACCTTTATATTGGTTCTACAAAGCTTCAATTAGTCAGCAAAGTGAGAAACTTGGGTTTTATTATTAATTCTAAGATGACAATGAAGTTGTGAGTAAAATATACTACACCCTGCGATGCCCGAGAGTATCCTCGCCTTTCGTACCTTTAGGCACGAAAAAGAAGCTGATTCTGAGCACAATTGTTCCTCTTATTACTTACTTCGAAGTAGTGTACAGCAAATTGGACTTTCATTCCCTGCACAAACTCGATGTTGCATTAAACCATGCCACTAGGTATGTATGTATATGGCTTGAAGAAATTTGACCATATACATATCTACTTTTAGGAACTCAATACTTGGCTGTGACCTAACAAACTATATAAAAGCTCGTAATTGTATTTTTATGTTTAAATTGCTTGTTTACAAAAAGCCGGAATATCTATATGAAAAGCTTAAGTTTTCCAAAAGCTCACGCTCCTTTAATTTGATATTGCCGAAATTTAACTACTTAAGCTCTTCAAGGCTTTTTTTTGTTAATGGTGTTAGACTTTGGAACTCCCTTCCACTGTCTCTAAAGAACTCACTGCGTAAAAGTAATTTCAAACAATGTATCTTTGAATACTTTTCCAGTTAAGTCGCATAATAAGGTGGTCATAAATTTTTAAATTTTTAAATTTTTTTATTTTATAAATTTTTTTTAATTTTTTTTTTTTATTAATTTTTTTATTTATTTATTTTTCTATTTGGCTTTTCTAAGTTAATATTTACATATGCATACATAGTTATATTTATATAATTGTAATTTTTATTTTATTTTAATACATATTTTGTAATCCGTTATTTGTATTGCGCAATAAAAGTTTTAATTCTTAATGCGCTAATGTACTTAAATAAACAAATAAATAAAATGAAAATGAATTTCTACTGGGTATGTATGTAAGTTAACTACAACAAATGTATGCATATATGTATATCCATACATGATCAAACATGCCATACGGAGTTATACCGCGCGGTACCATAACGCTGCTGCTTGAGCAAACCTTTATAATGAAAACAGCTCTTATAAAGATTTTATTTTGTTGCTTTAAATCAATGCTGGGCACACCAACCCAGTCTCACTTTGACGTGGTATTAGTGCGTCGCGCTCAGTTATGGTTGCCACATTTGTTATTGTCTAAGCCGCCGCTTAAGCCGAGCGTCAAGCGGCGCGCACCGTCGAAGAAAAAGGCGCTGAAGAAGGCGCAGAAGAACCCGCGCAACCATGCGCCGCAACCGCCGCGCAAGAAGACCGCCCAACGGACGATCGCGCGCACGCCCCAAGGCCTACAAACGGCCAATTTCCAGGGCCGCACCACCCACCGCGTCCTGGGCAACACGATCCGCGCCCTGAAAGAACTGCAGGAGACGCTCAGCAATGCATTCCTGCAGGGCGGGGACGATGTCTAAGCCGCCGCTTAAGCCGAGTTCAGCGGCCGTGCGCGCGCACTTTGGCGGCAGTGGAGTCGACGCGACTCCGAAAATAATTACCGAGCGCGCACGGCCGCCTCCCAATCGTCGTGCGAAAATCCGCACAAACCAGTTCAGCTATTAACGTCGGACATCGCGCACGCGCCCATTTAGCATTATTACAAGAGTCAATAATAAAAACGCTTGTAAATCAAATTCAATTGTGGTGTACAAATAAACCCAAAAAATATTTGGAATTTCTGATCTGAACCAAAAGCCTTTCCTTTATCGGAAAAAGTTTGTGTGCGTAAAGAGGTGAGTGCGAAGGGACCAAGCGAGAACTATTCATGGTCCTTCGCAGCCAACCGTGGCCCAGCTCCTAAAGAAAAACAAATTTAACTAAATCTAACAAATTAAATTCCACTCGCTCGTTCGTTTATACGACGCCAAAAACTATAAACTAAGTGGTGAAAGTGCACCTACATATACAAAAACAAAAAAGACAAAAATTATAAATTTTTGAAATTTAAATAAACAACAAACAATAGTGTTAAAAAAGTGCACGTACATTCGAAAACTCAAAGTGGACAAAAGTAAATAAAAATTTAAAGAAAATTTGCCCTTATTTGCTCATAAGCATACACAAATAAGACAAAAAAAAAACTGTGAAAAAAAATACCGTCCAGCATCAGCAGCTATCAATAGCACCAGAAGCAACATCATCAGCAGCCGTCATAAACATAAGCGGGAAAAACAACACCAACACAAGAAGACCCCGGCGCAAAAAGGACTTACATACATTCATCGCTACGTAAATCAAGGAAAGTAGTAAGTCGGCAAATTTTTAATTTCCTTAAAAATTGAAATAAATATAACTTTCATATTCTTAAAAGTTATATTATTTCTAATAAACTGCCAACGGGCATACATACGTATATACTTAATATATATATATATAATTTCATAAAAGGCGTATTTATTCTCGCCAAAAACGGTTTCACTAAAATTGCGGATATTTTCTTGCCGCCCAAAAATCTCACATCGGCAATTTGCCGCTATTGAATTTTGGTAGAAACATTCCGTTTTCCGGAAAGCGGTATATCTCCACTTACCGCCAATCTTATATATATATATATAGGTATATGTACATATATACAAATTCTGATATATACCCCAAAATAAATTCCGTTGCAGTTTATATGCCTACTGTGTCCCACTGTGCAAGAACAAAATATTAGCACATTAAAATCACATACTTTCCTCTGCTTACCAATTTTTGCCGTTGGTCGCATAGTTCGTTGAACTTGGCTAAACAAATTGCCGAAAAACATAAGTGCATTATTTCCCATATATCATATGTACATACGTTAGCACATATAAACATTTTTACCAGTTGCATTTTCTGCAACTATTCGTATAATAGCTAAGAGAGTCGCTGCTATTTATCGAACAATACAGTCCACACGTACCAAGCGCACTCTAGCTTATTTTAATTTATTTCAATCTTGCTTTTCTCTGCTGCACTCACCAAGCTAAGAGAACGTAAATCAAAGCCCGCTCTCTCAGCGGTGAGCGGCTCTTTACGTATTATTATAACCACTTGTGCATTCCCGCACACATACATACATACGCACTATATCAAAACAAATTTTCTGTTGTTTTCGTTTCTTAACTCACCACTGCTGTGACAAAGCATAGCTTAGCCATATACTCGGCTTCATACGTAAATATTTGTACATACATACGTACGTACTAGACTCCTGCGCAATTCCATTTAAACGGCCCAACAAGACATCCGAT
>NW_023459104.1:12432-15243 GCF_013731165.1 Rhagoletis pomonella | reverse complement strand
AACCACATGATCAAGTGAATTGCAGCGGAATAGCCGCGCTTGATTGTATTGGCCCAGTGGCCAGGATTTGGCGAAGGGGGGACATTAAAAAAGATTTGAATCGATAACTTAAAGTTGCTAGAGGCGTCGCACTATAGGCAAAACACGAGTTTTTTTTCAAAATCGTAGATCTTCGCTTAGAAAAGAGATAATGGAATGAAAATGTTTTTATCGTGAAGATAAATGATCATATAATATAGGAAAACTATAGAGAAGTTACAACAACAATAACTTAACCCTCATAATACCGGTCAAATTGCCACTTTTTTAATTTTGGATTTTGGCTCCCATTTCACTAGAAAACACTATATTTAATACACCATTAGCACTGTTTCTGAAAGATTTCTCTTTATTTTATCTTAAGACTCGATTCTTGGGACATTGGATGCTGTACCCGAGTGGCCAGATTGGCAAAAGAAAAGCTACCTTTAAACTCTAATAACTCGTAAACTATCAGCTTTCACAAAAAAATTTATATAACAGAAATGGTTATACTGTTTCGATATCTTTACGAAAGTGCAGCATTTAACCCTTTAATGCAGAGTCTGTCATATATGAAACGCTTTATAACCCTTTCAAGGCAGAGGCAAAATGGTTCTCAATATGTTTTCAACGTACTTTTTATTTATTTTTTATTTTTTATTTATTTTTATTTTTAATATTTTTATTTAATTTTTTTTATTTATTTTTTTATTATTATTTTACTATGGAAAAATTTTCTACGATTAATATCTACGTAAACATTAGAAAAAGCACGTTTAAAAGCATATTGAGAACCTTTTTCCTCTGCCTTGAAAGGGTTAAAAAGCGTTTCTTATATGACAGACTCTACATTAAAGGGTTAAATGCTGCATTCCATTATCTCTTTTCTAAGCGAAGATCTACGAGTTTGAAAAAAAACTCGTGTTTTGCCTATAGTGCGTCGCCTGTGGGCATTCTTTCATATATGTATGTATGTGCCATTTCTACCGTTATATATTTTTTGTCTACTCGATTATTCCATGGGGAATTCATGCGGAATTAAATTACTACATTATTTTAATTAATTAGTGTGTAGTCGAGTTTTGTTTTGTAGAAGTTTCTTTAGTATACACTTAAGTTTTTACACATTGAATATATCTGCATATTTATATAATTACGCGTATCTATTTACATTTATTTATGTACAAGTCTACAAAATTTTATTACTTATAAAGCGATTTTTAATCTTCGTTACTTAACACATGTTTTTTCAATTACTTCTTGTGTTGTAATCGGCACATCATTATGTACCGCTAACATCGTTAAACCATTCAGCCGCTCCTTAATTGTATAAAAAGAAGGGACAAATAAGATAGCATATTCAACAATTGAGTAGTCCACTTGCAAAGCGCGCTATGTAAATTTTTTTTTAGATTTTTAGTTTTTGGTGGGTTTCATGTCCACTAACAGCAGAGTGAAACATTTTTCTATATTCTGAAAAAAATAGCATGAAATGTTAACTACTCTTGCAAAAGTCGCTATAATACTTATTTATACACTTTCAAATGTTCCCTATTCGTATGAACTTAGAAAACTGCAAGACAACGTGGTAGTTTCGGTGCCTAGTGGAAGAGGTCGCAAAAAAGAAGCAAACCAATCTTCCTAGAGGAGAGAACGCGAAAAGCTAAAAAAAGCTAGCTATGTTACTGTTTCAAAACTTGCAATATTAAATTTTTAATGGCATAACAAAAATGAAAATAGAGGAAAAAAGCAAACGATAATTTACAAGGCGTACTTAGCACGGTGCATAGGCAACTGGCTGAGTCAGTGGGATCGTCGGTTCGAAGCCTACTGAAAGAAGTCTGATGAGGAAATGTGGTGATTTACGAAATAGATATCACTTCTACCCTTTTTTCAAATTATTTTTACTTTTCCACAATAAATTTTCATTAAAAACGGCCTCGAGCTCAATAAAAATTGTTGAAGAAAATTTGTTATTTTTTTTTAAATAACGCACAAAGTTTGAAACTTGGATTTACACTAAATAATAAAAAAATAAATAAATTGTAGAAACTTGTGCTGCAGCTATAATTTCGACCACTGTATATCATGAATATTTTGCACATTAATCCTTAGGCGCCGAACGCCGCCGCTGCAGGCGTGCCGATGTTTCTTTGACTCGGCGGCGGCGAGTGAAAAATGACAAAAAACCGCAGGGGCGGCGGCGTGGCTCGGCGGCGTATAGCACTAGTCCAGACTACCATTTATACTATAAATGTAGCAAAGCTATTTATGGCAATTTGTAGATATCAACCTAGTCTAGATAATAACCTCGTTGTAGGCATCATATCAAGGAGATACAATTAGAAGACTCTAGAAAAAGAATTTAAATATTGCGCCTAAATATATGCACTATTAACATATGCTACAGCGGAAATGGACGAAACCCTATTTCTTCAAATGAAATTAACTGCTGTTATATGTATGTATGTACAGTTTGCTTGCATAGTCTTCGGTTCTCTTTCACTGCAAGTTGAATTATTTTAATATCTAATGTCATAAATTTCTCATGCACATGCAACTTGTTGGGACCAACCAAAATTGAACGGCGTGCGTATGAAGCTAAAGGCGCTGGCCCAATGCAGGCTTGCTTTGCGCGCCTTGCTGACTTCAATTTGCTTTGATTTACTTTGAAAACTTGCTTGGCCGAATGGTGGCTTGGAACGCTGTCAAAGTAACCAGCTGTCTGGTTGAAAAGTCAATGTCTGTTCCCTTAACGTTAATAATTATTTCCTAGAAAACTCTAAAAAA
>NW_023459104.1:250-12332 GCF_013731165.1 Rhagoletis pomonella | reverse complement strand
TAATAAACAATCGTGGTACAAAGCTCAATAAAAATATTAAAACTAAAATGTTAACAAGCCACAATAACATTGACAAATATAAAATAAGTTAAGCTTTCGTCAAAGTTACTAGACGTCATTATGGGCATTGCAGCTCCGGTTTGTGTTAACCGGATATTGAACGCCCCTTAGTCAATTGTTGTCGTTTGACAGCGTGAAACTCTCTGCAGTGCACTTGCGATTCGGTTTCAGCGTTCTACGCAAAAATTTGTTAATCAAATAATTTGGTGTTAAAGACATAAATCTGAAAAGTGCTCTAGCAACGTTACAAAAATTTTAATTTCCCGCGCATTCGTTTTAAGAGCGTACATATGTACATTTGTACGGATATACAAATCGGCGATGTTTTTGCAAAACCGCCCATCGACCAATTGCGCAACCGCCTATTTTAGGCACCCAAATTTTTTATTAGAGTGAAAAAAACGGCTTTTATTTGAAGGCATAGCATTGATAGGCGGTATTTTCTCTAGCTATTATTTTGAAAATCTGTTGTTTTAGTAACGATTTTGCGATTCTTAAGCTGATGTCAGATAAAACTTTAGCTTCGCGTTGCGCGACAGATTGGCTTTGACAGATTAGATGAAAACTACGAGCTTGTACAAAACATGTCACATAAAACATTCACGACGCAGCGCGAAGCAAAAAATGGGCAACTCTCATCTTTTTGTGCGCTTTGACAATCAGCTGATTTATTTTCTTTTATTTGCCAATTTCTGAGTAGCGTGGGTTATAATTTATCTGCAATTAAATTAAAATATAAAACCAGAGTGATATCGGAGTAATCGAATTTCGCCTCTTTTGTGCATAAAATAATATATACTGCCTATTTGTACGATTATTTAAACTCCCGGAGAAACTAGCCATATAATCTGTAATGTGCAACTTCTTAAATAAATACTTTTAAATAAACTTCTTACAATTTCAGCAATCAAGTAATGGAATAAAGACTTATAGAGTCAATAAAAACGCACCCATGTCTATTCGACAAAAGTTCAGCAATATTTAGGAACAAATTTTTAAAGGATAGAGCGTGGCAAGCAATAGCGGCTTCCACAGGAGCGTCGGATAATTTGTTTTTTCAGTCTCCGGTCTTGTTTTCTATTGCTTTTCTTTTACATCAGATTAACACTATAGAAGCAGATGGAAATCGCTGAGCGACCGTTTCGTTCGTGAAATTTCATCCAGTAAGCCGAAGTCGGGAGCCGCTGCTGAAGAGAAGATGAAATGGTGCTATATGGAGGCAATGCGATTCATGTCAAAGCACGTTGCACCTAGAAAGTAAGCTAAATGTATTAATTGGCCAGTAGTGTATGCTACATTCTAAATCTTTCCCATTTCAATTGTAGAACCATCTCTAATTTTCAATGGCTTAGTGACGACCAACCGTCAAGTAGTAATGCACCCCAAAATGAAGATGTACAAGAGAACGAAGATATGGGTTTGAACGATAGCCAGTGCAGTGAATAGTGTTCGTCCGATACCACCATGTACTCGATACCAGTACTCATTTTAGAGCATCGAAGGGGGTACTCGATGCTACTCAAAGTATCGCTAGAAAATACTCGATTCTACTTGTACTCAAAAGTACTCGGACGAAATATTTCAAAACAGTTTTGCAATCTTTTTTAAATAAATAAAACCATTTTTTATGTGTTACAAAGATATAATTTAATGCAAAAAGGCGTTTGAGTATGTAGTAGTATGCTTGCACATACATATATTACATATATGTATTTAATATATTGCGTATGCTTGCATATGTACATAACGCCAAGTAAAAATTTAAACTTAGACCAGTGAACTTATATATTTTAAAGTATAGTTAAATCATTAAACTTAACTACAGAAATTTATATGGAATTTTCTGTAGTGAACTTATATTAATTATTTAACTATACTTTAAAATATATAAGATAACGGCCCTTAGTCGCATATTGTGCGTGCCTTAATTTTTTCTTAAATATCCACAATATTTTTTCGTGTTAAATATTTCTCGTTAATTTTTTCTTTAAGATGAACCATATTCTTATAATAAAAACCTTAACTTATGTTGAAATATGAGCCATATTTAAATACAAATTAACGAAAAATATTTAACACGAAAAAATATTGTGAGTACTTAAGAACAAATCAGGGCACGCACAATTATGCGATTACGATAGTTTCAATATCAAAATTTTCAACGCTGCATGTGCACAAAATATGCATATTCTGTTCCATGTGATATGAGAAAGACTTTTAATGTTATGTTCCACACTAAGGAACTTTAAACAAACCAGTTTTGTTAAGTATTAATCTTTTAAAGATATATTTGAATTATTACACTTGTTTTTGTTATTTAAATCAAGGCAAGGAGAATTTGTTTCGTTTAATTTTCGCATTTTCCTCTTAAAACTTTAATGAAAACTTAGCAATTTTGAAAGTTACAAACAAAGAAACAAATTCTTTCATAACTTCTTCTGAAGATTTCTTATTCTTGAAGAATATAAACTTGTTTTGTTTTTTAGCAATAGTATACAGATATCCCTAAGTATGTATATACACTTGGGGCCGTTAACTTAGCTATTTCAAACTATAGTTAAATCGTTATAGATAAGTTTAATGAAAGATTTAACTATACTTTAAAAAAGATAAGTTAACGGCCCTTAGTAGAATAACTCGGCGAGTTATTCTAAGTTTATTTAGTATGCATATTAACTGAATATGTATTTATTTGAAAACCAGAAAATAAAATGAATTCATAATAAAAAAAGCTCTAAATAAGAGTATAAAAATACAGAAAATTCAAATTTATTACTCATTCAATCACATTTTCCTCAGTTACAATAAAACTAAATACATACAGTGACTCAAAAAAATGACCACGTGTTGATTTTCTTCATATATTCGTAATGTTTTTCGAGCTAAATTTTTTTGTTTTTTTTTTTTATATAAAAATATCGTCTAAGCTTTCACCAAAACCGTGTAAATCACAGTTTCAAACTTTATACAAAATTAAGAAAAATTCAACAAATTTTCATAAAAATTTCAACTTTTTATTCTAATTTTTTATAAAACTTTTGGGTATGCAGTTTTATATCCCATACAATTTTAGTTTAATGAAGTGCAAGTTTTAAACGGCTAAAAAATCGCGTTGATTTTTGAGAAGCTACTTTTTCGGGCTTGTTATATTAAAAAAACCGAAAAAGTAGTAACATAAATGGAATCTGTTCAAATTTTTTTTTATAATGGCTAAATTTTGCGGTTTTATACAACTCAGAAAAAAGGATCTGCTTAATTAATTATAAAGGGTCTTCAAACCGACCTTGTTACTCAGCAAGTCGGTGTTCGGTAACTTCTCCAATGTATTTTGTTCGTGTATTGTATTTTACACAAACAAGATACATGGGAAACATTACCGAACACCGAGTTATCGAGTACCAACCAACAAAAAGTTTTTGACAAATTTTACAGCAGTATTTTTACTAGAACTACATACAATGTAGTACAATGTACAATCGGGTATAGTCGTGGAGTGCAATGGGGTATAGTCGCTGCGCTGGGTATCCAGTTACAGTTGAATGGCTATACTTAATCCCGACTCTTGCGTCTTCGTTCGCGCACTCTGGGTAACGTGAGCAACCCATGTGCGAGATGCGGTAACCAATCCGAGTGGAGCCTTGGGTCACGGCAGAAAGAGAGGGAGCTTCGGTGAGGCCGCTCCGACTTATTCGGTTTAAGGGCTCACTGAAGTCTGCAGCGTCTGTGCACCAGTAGGTGAGGCTGCAAGCGGGTGTCTGCTTGGAGCAAGCAGCTCGCTATATAAACGTGTATTTGGTTGCGAAATCACCCCCGTCCCAGCAATGGGTTGTGCGCTGGGTTTGGGACCCGCCACGTAAAAACCACTTCCAGTGAAGAAGCAAGGCCAAGCCTCGGATGAGCCCCCGCCCCCCTCCCCCCCTTATGATGACGACCACGGCAAACGTTTAAAGGACTACGATTTGAGGGCATGCACCTGGAATGTCCAGAGCCTTAATGGGGAGGTGCCTCTGCCCGTCTGGTTGATGTCCTCGTAAGGACAAAAGCTAACATCACCGCTATCTAAGAAATGCGTTGGACGGGGCAAGGCAAGCAATGTCTAGGGTCTCGCGACGTCTCCTACAGCTGCCATGTAAAGGATCGCAAATTCGGAGTTGGATTTGTGGTGGGAGAGAGACTCCGTCGCCGAGTACTGTCGTTCACCTCGGTGGACGAGCGTCTAGCCACAATCCGCATCAAAATGAGATTCTTTAACATCTCGCTCATCTGCGCCCATGCCCCGATGGAAGAGAAGGATGAGGCATCCAATGACCTCTTCTATGAGCGCTTGGATCGCACTTACGAGCGCTGCCCCCGTCATGATATCAAAATCGTGCTTGGCGACTTTAGTGCCAAGGTGGGCAAGAAAGGGATCTTTGGAACCACCGTCGGAAAATTCAGCCTCCACGACGAAACGTCCGACAACGGATTGAGGCTGATCGACTTCGCCGGGGCCCGAAACATGGTAGTATGCAGTACTAGGTTCAAGCATAAAAAGATCCATCAAGCTACGTGGCTGTCTCCGGATCGATGATGTTGTGATAGACGGAAGGCACGCTTCCAGTGTTTTAGACGTACGCACACTCCGAGGCCCAAACATCGACTCGGACCACTATCTTGTTGCAGCCATGATACGCACCCACCTCTGTGCAGCAAAAAATGTGCGCCTAAATATGCAAGGAAACCTTAACGTCGAAAAGCTGCAATCACAACAGACAGCCAGCGCTTTCGCTACTCGACTCTCACACCTGCTCTCAGAGAGCACTCTTCAACAAGCCGACATATGCGAGCAGTGGAACCACATTTACCGCTCATTAAGTACCGCCGCCGAAGAAGTAATCGGATTTCAGCTAGCCCGAAACAACAACTGGTACGATGAGGAGTACCAGGAAGCTGCTGAGAAAAAAGATGCCGCCTACAGGGCCACCTTTCGATCGGGCGCAACGCGTGCTATGTGGGACCGCTATAGGGATCTGAAGAGGGAAGCGAGACATATTTGCCGCAATAAGAAGAGAGAGGCCGAAATAAGTGAGTGCGAAGAGCTTGAAATGCTGGCCGACAGGAAGAATGCCCGAAAATTTTACCAGAGAGTTAGGCGACTTACGGAAGGTTTAAAGACCGGGGCGCACTCCTCTAAGAACAATAATGGCGACCTAGTAACTGATGTCCAGAGCGTACTTAAATTATGGAGGGAATACTTTTTCGCCCTACTAAATGGTAGCAGCACGGAAAGTTGTGGAGAAGAAGAACCCGACCCCGCAGTCGATGATGACGGGGTCGACATTCCACCGCCTGACTATGACGAGGTACGTATAGCAATAACGCGGCTGAAAAACAACAAAGCTGATGGAGCTGACAGCCTGCCAGCTGAGCTATTCAAGTACGGCAGCGAGGAGTTGATAAGGTGCATGCATCAACTCTTGTGCAGAATATGGTCAGACTAACGCATGCCCGACGACTGGACTTTAAGTGTGCTCTGCCCAATCCACAAGAAAAGTGACTCGCCATTCGCGCCAACTACCGCGGGATCAGCCTTCTAAGCATAGGTTACAAGGTCTTATCGAGCGTATTGTGCGAAAGACTGAAGCCCACCGTCAATGAACTGATTGGGCCTTATCAGTGTGGCTTTAGACCTGGCAAATCCACTATAGACCCGGTATTCACCATACGCCAAATCTTGGAAAAGACCCGCGAGAAAAGGATCGACACTCACCACCTATTTGTCGACTTTAAAGTCTCTTTTGACAGCACTAAAAGGAGTTGCCTATACGCCGCTTTGTCTGGATTTGGCATCCCCTCAAAACTCGTACGGCTGTGAAAAATGACGTTGAACAATACCACCAGCTCTGTCAGAATTGGGAAAGACCTCTCCGAGCCGTTCGCCACAAAAAGGGTTTCAGACAGGGCGACTCCCTTTCATGTGACCTCTTTAATCTGATGTTGGAGAAGATAATAAGAGCTTCAGAACTGAACCGCTCAGGAACAATTTACTACAAGAGCGTGCAATGCTGGCTTATGCCGATGACATCGGTAACATAAACCTCGAAGTCTGTTCTGCCTTTTCCAAGTTGGATAGGGAAGCAAAGCGAATGGGTCTGGTGGTAAACGAGGACAAGACGAAGTATCTCCTGTCATCAAACAAACAGTCAGCACATTCGCGCCTTCGCACCCACGTCACTGTTGACAGTTACAATTTCGAGAAAGAAGAGAATTTAGTTTACTTGGGAACCAGCATTAACACCGATAATGTCAGCACTGAAATCCAACGCAGAATCACTCTTGCCAACAAGTGCTACTTTGGACTGAGTAGGCAATTCAGGAGTAAAGTCGTCTCTCGACGTACGAAAACCACGCTCTATAAGTCACTCATCATGCCCGTGCTGGTATATGGCGCAGAAGCATGGACAATGACAACATCCGATGAGGCGGCTCTCGGAGTGAGTGAAAGATTTTGCGGAAGATTTACGGGCCTTTACGCGTTGGCGACGGCGAGTACCGCAGACGATGGAACGATGAGCTGTATAAGCTTTACAACGACATGGACATAGTGCAGCGAATTAAAATACAGCGGCCCCGCTGGCTTGGCCATGTCGTTCGAATGGACACCGACGCTCCAGCTCTGAAAGTATTCAACTCGGAACCCGCTGGTGGTAGCAGAGGAAGAGGGAGGCCCCCACTGCGATGGAAAGATCAGGGGGAGAAGGACTTGGCTTCACTTGGCGTTTCCAATTGGCGTTTCAGTTAGCACAGAGGAGAAACCACTGGCGTGCTTTGCTGAACTCGGCCAAAATCGCTTAGGCCGTTACAGCGCCAAAAAAGAAGAAGAAGTCATACAATCTTAAATAATGACATACATTTCGTCGTTTTTTTTACATCTGAAAAAAGTCCACTTTTTGGAAGCTTTTTGTATACACATATAGTGGAGAACAAAAGTATTGGCGCAGAGAATTTGTCGCAATATATGCAAAGTTTTTCATTCTACTTTCTTTCCGATAATTTTTTTTTTTTTAATATACATAGTTCATACTACATCACAAGACAAGAGCTTTTTGCAAAACTCAGGAAAATGCATTAAATTTGCTTACTAATTTGCAACTTTCTATTTAGATTTTTTTAGAAAAATTTCAAGTATGCAGTTTTATAGCCCCGTTGAATTTTAGTAAAACAAAGACGTTGTTATTGTTTTCTTCCATAAAAAAATAGTATACAAATTTATTGAATTTTCCTGAGTTTTGCAAAATGTTTAGAGGTTTTATTTTTATGTTTGTTATGTAGTATGAACTATGTATATTTTTATAAAAAATTTTCTAATAGAAAGTAGAATGAAAAATTTTGCATATATTGCGAATCTATATATATAAAACAACAGCCGTTTTCGTTGTTCGGAGTTAACTCAAAAACTACTGCATAGATTTCAGTCAAATTTTCAGAGGTTATACCTTGCATATATGGTCCTATTATAGGCTGCCAGAAAACTCGGTAGGTCGCGCTGGGGTCGAGTTATTTATAAAAATCGTATTTATGAACCGATTTCTTTTAAATTCATAATGTAAGCTACCAGCATGATGGCAAACACGTTTACCAAAGCGATCCGGTAGGACGATTTTTACTTTCAACTAAAAGTTGCCTGAAAAATAGCCTCGTGCGAAAGCCCCATAAGCGTGATCTTGCATCTACCTCCGATTGACGAAGTTGCTCGAGGCGGCCGCTATTAGAGCAGTAAGACTCAAAGAAACCAATTCATAAATATTGAGACGAATTGTAAAATTGGCGAATTAACAAGGAAAGTTTCGACCACATCTGTCCAAGAAGGTACACGATAGGTATATTAATGGCTTCATTTGAACGATATTCCAGAGATCACACGACTCATTTGTACGCGAAAACTTTTCATCCTGAGGGGCAGCGAGGATTCTTGGCCTTCCAATAATGGAAAATGCTCATCTGTGCTCTTGAGTTTCCGTATAAGGACTTTTATTGGCTTATATGGTACACAGCATCAATGCTGAAGTTGCAGGATCATAGAAGAATATTACGCACCCCTTGACAGAGATCTCACAGGTGAAAATAAGACCATAGGTAAAACGCATTACATCGAAAGGGATTAGTATTCCATATGGAGTCACATCGCCACTATTCTTGGCATAGGGAGGAGGATACCGCTTTTTAGTCGTTTCAAGTAAACTAAAAATTTTTGCTTTACAGACTGCTATTGCTTTTAAACACTGTTTTTGAATTGACCAACGCAAAAGATCTTATTAGGCGCCGCGAAGCAAGCGGGCATTTGCTAGTAATTCTCTATGCTAACTGTATCTTTGTATTGTATTTCGATGGCTGAGTGGAAGATCGACCTATCTCAGAATTCCGTTCAAAAACGCCCTATCTCAGCACATTTTCAATGCATTTTTGTTCAAGATAGGGCGTTCTTCAACCAAAATCTGAGATAGGGTGTTTTTCAATAAAATTCTGAAATTGGGCGTTCTTAAAAGTTTTCTAAGATAGGGCGTTTTTGAACTGGCTGCCGAGATAGTTCGATCTTCCACTCAGCCATCGATTTATAAAATATCAACTTTGACGTCCAATAAAGGAAACGGAAGTAAACTAGTTTTTGGTTTGTACCGGGTAATATTTTTTTTTTTGGAAATTATTGAAATGTGTCACTAACCATACGACAATAAAAAGTAATTTAAATTGGTTGGGATGTAATGTAGTCTTTTAACAGATCCCTCAAGGCAAACGCAGTTCCTGTTGCGTTATTGCAAGTCATTCGACCTTGGTTTCGTAACGGTGTTACAACTTCCCTGCGCCACAGCCTACTTACAATTTCTTCGCCTTGATATTGATCCACATAATCTGGTGGACAATAAGTACCATCATGGAATTTCAAGAAATTGTGCAGAACCACAGCAGATTTTAAAACTTTTTCTGCATTTTCTGGGTGCATGAACAAAGGTGATAGCAAAACTCTCCAACGAGCGCAGGAGATTCCAAAAGCATTCTCTATGACTCTTCGGGCTCGCGATAAACGCTTATTAAAGATTTCTTGGTCAAGTGATAGACGCGTTTCTAATTGCGTAAACAAATTTTTTAGACACAAATATGCATAAGTACATAAATATATTAATGCGAAGTTAGTATGTAAGCACAAACCCGGGTATGGCCGCATAATGCAATTTTTAAGGGGAAATGCAGCGTCGCCAACCATAAAGTAACGGAATTGGGTGCATGTTCTGGGCAGATAATCATCTTCAGGGAAATCTAGGTTGCCGATCAACAATCGTTGTCCAAAACCAGAATTCCACAGTACTCCACCGTCACTTTGGGAACCATACGCGCCGATGTCGACGGTTGTAAACGAGTAATTGGCGTCGCAATACAATGGAGTAATTTCCCTTATAGTTATAATATAAAGAACCTGAATTCGGTGGACACAATATCGCTATGTGCTCCACCGCACCAACACAATTTGGAAAGTTCCACATACATCGGCGTAGCCAGAATGAAATTTAGGGGGTGGGGTCTCGACCCTTTTAATCTGGCATTTCAGGGTACTATTTTATATATATATAAGGAAAATTTGAAAGTTAGGGGGGGAGGGGGAGGGCTCGAGCACCCCCCAGCCCCTACCTGGCTAAGCCCATGTCCACATACTATTAAAATCTACATCAATGCGTATCCATTCGTCCTATTTTGGGACCGACAAATAAAAGCTTCCCAGCTCCTGCCAAATCGCTTCAGATACCTCATTTATAATAGTGGCTACAGTCGATCGCCCCATTTTCGATGCTGTAGCAAGTGTTTGCTTACTATCTCCGTGTTCCAGGTAACTACAAGTAATATAAGTGTAGTATAGCGACTCCTTACACCGGGAAAAATAGAAAAGTGGGAGTGGTCTGCCCCTTTTTCCTGATTTCAAGGGTATATAAAATTGTTTGTGCAAATGAACATTATGAGTGCTGGAGGGAAGGGAAGGCGTTAATTTCCAAATTTTAAAATGCCCATATTTTGTAAAATACTTAACCGATTTTTATAAAATAAGCATCGTTTTACAGGTAATTAGAATGCCTTTCGATTGATATGCATATATCTCTTTAGTATGTAGTATTTATCTAGTATCTAGTATTTTTAGTATTTGCACAAGAAATGTTATATACCACTAAAATAAGGAAGAAATGACGAATCATGTTTCGTTTTTTCCGGGGTGAGAAGTCGCTATTCTGCAATATAGATACATATTTTATTAACTATATTATAAGATAATATCACTCACGTAAGCGTTAAAAAAAGTCTTCAAGGTGCATATATCGATGGCCTGTTTGAGGTTTTTGTAAGGCGTTCTTTCAATAACTCAAGCAACATGTCAAAAACAGCAGGAGTCATCCGGACACTCTTTTGAAACTGCTCCGGATCTCGTTGGTGCATTTCCTCAAAGCTGGAAGCGAACAGGCCTTTACTGTCGCGATATTGATATA
This sequence comes from Rhagoletis pomonella, assembly GCF_013731165.1. NCBI lineage: Eukaryota > Metazoa > Arthropoda > Insecta > Diptera > Tephritidae > Rhagoletis > Rhagoletis pomonella. Next base: position 1,764 of record NW_023459104.1, on the reverse strand, counting down.
GCCTTCGCACCCAGAACTTACGCCTTGAGGTTTTTTCAAGCATTCCAACGCTTCATTCATTAAAAGCAAAATGAATAAAAATTCCAAAAATAATAATAAAAATTTAAAAATAAAATAAAAATAACATTGCGAGGTTTTTTATGGGAAATGTAAAATGTTTAAAATTCACAGCCGGTTTTACAAGCAAACAACCAATGCGCAAGTGTTGTCAAAGTTTTGATTGTGGCATATCTCTTTCGCTTTACGCTTTTCTGCCAAAGTTAGAAATGTCAAGCGAAGCTACAAAGTTTTATCTGACATCAGCTTTATGCATAAATCTCGATGCCTGGAGTTCAGGGTTACCAAATCTCGTTTTTGTCACAATGGCTATTTAGGCGGTTTTGTACCTGGTCGATGAGCAGTTTTGCAAAAACATCGACGATATGTATGTATGCTATGCACTTATGTTAGCTTACAGAATGGTGTTGTTCGGAAATGCTTTTATTGAGCTGAACTCAAATTTCTAAACAACACCACTCGTTCACTGCCAAAATGTACAAATCCGTACAAATTTACAAAACGTGTGATCTTCACTTAACAGCTGTTTACAACGCTTTTCTCAACTTGCAATGTTGTATGTCCAGACCACAGGTTTACGCCGATAGATATTGCGGCGGCGGCATCGAGATTCTTAGAAATAATCGGCGGCGGCGACGACGCCGGTGTCTCAAATAGCGCCGGCGCATCTGGCCATTAGCCACATACCAAAGAACCTAGCAAGCCAATTCTTGTTAAAAATATTATTGAAAAAGGCGCCAACAAGGTGAATCTATACAAGGTGGTGTTATCGCATCCGTTGATTTCACGTCGAATTTGTACCTTTTGTCAAAATGATGTGTTTGTTGTAATTTTGCTTTATACTGTATCTTTTGTTTTTGTTCTGTCAACACCACCTTGTACAAAATCGCCTTGGCGCCTAATAAATATTTGGAATCGGTGCATATGCTTGTTTATTGAAGTAATTTAATATAAAAAATAATCGATTGACTAATCAGGTAATAAAAAAAATAAATCGAATATTCGAATGTTTCAAAATAGTCACTACGATAATCACTTCACTTTTCCTCCCAAATCACTCCGAAACACTTCACTCGAAAATTAGCAAATGACAGCACTGCTACCAAATAAACGGGGCATTCCAAACAATATTTACACCGCAATATTTTTATTAGTGTGAAACATTTTTTTACTTTCTTTAACGAAAAAGGGAAGACACCTGTTTTTTTATTTCGTCGCGATATTCGAAAATATCGAAATTTCGAACTTACAAAGACTTGTCTTTTTCACTTTTTTTGCAGTTAATAAACTATTTGTCGAAGAAAATCATTGAAGCATTCAAAATGTGCGTAATTACCTCGGCTTTCCATTACAGTGTGATATTGTATGGAATGAACCGTAAATAGCAGAGTGACAACACAATATACCACTTTGCATTTTGTCGTTTCAGTTCGCGAATATTATTTACTTTTTTAGTA
>NW_023459104.1:0-240 GCF_013731165.1 Rhagoletis pomonella | reverse complement strand
TTGCATTTTGTCGTTTCAGTTCGCGAATATTATTTACTTTTTTAGTAACAAGATAAAAAACCGTGTAATTGCTCGTACAAAAAAAAATATTGGCCCACAAAAGTTTCTGTTAATATCTTTAAAATGCTTAACAATATTAACCTTCCGCCATCGGAATATGATGTACACAATTTTGGACGCAAATTGCACGATATACAGTATATTTTGCTTAGCTGCACATCCTTCTTTGCACGAAAAACT